>NW_020450949.1:3380104-3381895 GCF_003343035.1 Apteryx rowi | reverse complement strand
GCCCTTCTTGCCCTTGCCAGCCCGTGCTGCAGAAGCAGCATCCCCCTCCAACAGCACGTCTGTGCAGAAGGCTTGAGGCTTGCCTGGAGACATCCAGGCGGGTTGGAGGCCTGTGAGAAAGGGCCAGGACTCCGGGCACTGAAGGCTGGGGAGGGGCCGGGCAATGCATGCGGAAGAGACTCACCCCTCACTTACAGCCAAATTACTGGGCAAAGGGCTGTGGTCTCTCTTCAGTTGGCCTTTTGCCATGCTATGCCTTTTGGCAGCTACTGAGAATTACTGCCCTGTAAGGTAGGTGAAAGTCACCTTGCTGTCCATTTCTGGGCTTGGGGGAGGTCTTTAGAGGCCTGAGCCATGAGACCACCCAGTAAGGTGGGCAGTCTCAACTCAAACTCTCTCAGCCCTTTGACTTAAACATTTCCCATCTCTCCCCTCAGCGCTCCCCRCAAAAGCTCTTCCTCTCTCTCCCCTTGGGGTTTGACAAGAAAACCCTTTCTCTTTYTTTACTCAGTGCTTCCCCAAAATATCCTTCTCCCCTCAGAACTTTCTAGTATAAGTTTTCCTCTTATTCCCTCAGTGCTTTCTCTAAAAACCCTTTCTGTGCTATCATGTAAGGAATTTCCAACAAAAGCTTTTCCTTTCTCTCCCCTGAGCACTTACAGAAATTCTTTTCCTTCTCTTCCCTCAGCACTTCCCACAAAAGCCTCTCATCTCTTTCCGTTCAGCCTTTCACAACAAATCCATCTCTCCTCCCCTCAGCACTTCTAACAAAATTTTTCCCTCTTCCTCCCTTCCATGCTTCCCAGCAAAACCCTTCCCCCTCCCCCCTCAGCACCTTCCTCAAAAGCTTCCYCCCCCCCATTCCCACTGTTGGAAAAAATCTTTCCCTCTCTCCCCTTAGTATTTTCAGGCAAAAAGTTTCCCCTCCTTCCCTCAGTGCTTCCAACAAAAAAACCTTTTCTCTCTGCCCTCAGTGCTTCCCCCAAACCCTTTTACATCTCTCCTCAATCTTCCCCAAAAAAACCTTTCCCTCTCCCCTCAGCACTTCCCAATAAAACCAATTCCTCACCTTCCCCTCAGCACTTCCAACCRAAACCTTTTACCTTATCCCCTCAGCACTTCCTGAAAAAAACTTTCCCTTCTTCCCTCAGGACTTCCAGACAAAACCATTCCTTCCCCCTCTCCCTCAGCGCTTTGCAGAAAAGCCTTTTCCCTTTCCAGCACATCCTGATAAAACCTTTCCCCTCTCCTCAGTACTTCGCACAAAAATCTTTCTCCAATACCTGCTTGTTTCCTGACAAACTCTTTCCACTCTCTCCCCTGAGCACTTCATAAGAAAACATTTCCCTCTCCCTTCCGTAAGTACTCCGCAGAAAAACCTCCTCCCCCTCTACCCACAGCACTACAAAAAAAGGTTCCCCTCTCTCCCCTCAGTGCTTCCCTAGAAAACCTTTCCCTCTTCCTCCCCTCAGCACTTCCCACAAAAACCTTTTCCCCATCCCCTCAGTGCTTCCCACCAAAATGTTTCATGTCTCCTCACAGCGCTTCCCACAAAAAATATTTACTCGCTCTCCCCTCAAATTTTCCCAACAAAACTTTTCCTCTTGCCCGCCCTGCCACTTCCACCAAAAGGTTTCCCCTCTCTCCTCAGCACTTCCCACMAAAACCTTTCCCCTCTCCCCTCAGCACTTCCAATGAAAGCCTCCCCTCAGCCTTCCCTCCCCTCAACGCTTCCTCAAAAAACCTTTCCCCTCACCCCCCTCAGCACTTCCCGCCAAAACCTTTCCCCTC
>NW_020450949.1:3182464-3379014 GCF_003343035.1 Apteryx rowi | reverse complement strand
TCGCTATCCCCTTGATGTTTCCTGACAAAACTTTTCCCCTTGCCCGCCTTGCCACTTCCACCAAAAACTTTCTCCTCTCCCCTCAGCACTTCCCATCAAAACCTTTCCCCTCTCTCCCCTCAGCACTTCCCTCCCCCTCCTCAGCGCTTCCTGCCAAAACCTTCTCGCCCATCCTCTCAGTGCTTCCCGCCAAAAGGTTTCACGCCTCCTCACAGCGCTTCCCACAAAAAATATTTACCCACTCTTCCTCTCGATGTTTCCTGACAAAATCTTTCCCCTCGCCCCCACTTTGGCTGGTACTTCCCACAAAAAGGTCTCCTCTTTCCCCTCAGCACTTCCCGCCAAAACCTTTCCCCTCTCCCCTCAGCACTTCAACGAAAGCCTCCCCTCAGCCTTCCCTCCCCTCAGCGCTTCCTCAAAAAACCTTTCCCCTCACCCCCCTCAGCACTTCCCACCAAAACCTTTCCCCTCTCTCCCCTCAGCGCTTCCCACAAGAAATCTCTCCCTTCTCCCCTCTTCCCACAAAAAACATATACCCACTCTCCCCTCAACATTTCCTGACAAAATCTTTCTCCTCACCCCCACTTTGGCTGGTACTTCCCACAAAAAACCTTTCCCCTCACCCCCCTCAGCACTTCCCACCAAAACCTTTCCCCACAATCTCCTCCACGGTTCCCAAGAAAACCTCCTCCCTCCCCCCAGCACTTCCTGACAAAACATTTTCCTCTTCCTCCTCTCAGTACTTCCAACAAAAGCCTTTTCCCCTCTCCCCTCAGCACTTCCCGATAAAACCATTCCCTCTCCTTCCCCTCAGCACTTTGCACAAAAGTCTTTTCCCCTCTCTCCCCTCACAGCTTCCCACAAAAATCTTTCCCCTCTCTCCCCTTGGTGATTCCCAGCAAAATGTCTCCCCTCTCCCTTCAGTGCTTCCCCCAAAAACATTTCCCACTGCCTCCCCTCAATGCTTCCTGCCAAAACCTCCCCCTGCCCAGCATTTTGCCCAAAAGCCTTCCTGGCCCTCAGCGCATCCTGATAAAACCTTTCCTCTCTCCCCTCAGCACTTCCAACAAAAGCCTTTTACCCTCTCCCCTCAGCACTTCCCACAAAGAAACCTTTTCCCACTATTCCTTTGATGTTTCACAACAAAGCCTTCCCCCACCTCCTCTCAGCATGTCCGGATAAAACCCTTCTCCCACCAGCACTTCCTGCCAAAACCTTTCCCCTCTCTCCCCTCAGCGCTTCCCACAAAACCCCCTCCCCTTCCTCAGCGCTTCCCGCCAAAACCTTCTCGCCCATCCTCTCAGTGCTTCCCGCCAAAAGGTTTCACGCCTCCTCACAGTGCTTCCCACAAAAAACATTTACCCACTTTTCCCATATCTTTCCTCAGCAATTCCTGGTAAATCTGTCTTCAACTCTTCCCTTAGTGCTTTTTATCAGTATCTGTTTCTCTCCTTCCCCTCAGTGCTTCCACCCAAGCCTGTCCCCATGTCATCTCCCAGCATTTCCCACTGACACCTTTCCTTTTCTGTTCAGTGCTTCCTGCCAGAACTTCTTGCCCTACGTCTCCCCTTAGTGATTCTTGCTAAACCTGTCCCATTGTCTCCAGTGTCTGTTATTTTGTTACTTCCTATTTTACATACTCACCCTGTAAATCATCCTGTAGTTATGGAAAATCTAGTTTTAATTAATCCAAGTTTCAGAATTCCTAAACATTTCTTCCTCTTCCTTTTCAAACATCACATATTCAGAGGGATAAGGGAATAGAAAATACTTCCCTGTAAAGTTAGAAGCAATTTTGGAACAAGTTAAAGATTCTACATCTCAGCTCCACAAGATGGTGGAGTCCATTGCCAGAAGTTAGCAGGCAAAAAGCAGGACCACAACCCTGGACTTCAGGAGAGCAGACTTCAGCCTGTTCAGGGACCTGCTTGGAAAAATCTCCTGGGATACAGCCCTGGAGGGAAGAGTGGTCCAGGAGAACTGGTTGGTATTCAAGGTTCACCTTCTCCAAGCTCAAGAATGGTCCATCTCAACAAGCAAGAAGTCAAGCAAAGATGGCAGGAGGCCTGCATGGATGAACAAGGAGCTTCTGACTAAACTCAAACATAAAAGGGAAGTGTACAAGAGGTGGAAGCAAAGACAGGTGACCCAGGAGGAATATATGGATACTGTCCATGCATGCAGGGATGGGGTTAGGAAAGCTAGAGCCCAACTGGAGTTGAATCTGATGAAGGACATAAATGGCAACAAGAAAGGTTGTGGAGCCTCCAACCTTGGAAGTATTCAAAACCTGACTGGACAAGATCCTGAGCAATCTGCTCTAGCTGACCTTGCTTTGAGCAGGGGATTGGACTAGATGTTCTCCAGAGGTCCTTTCAAACCTCAACTATTCTGTGAAAAACTACTACAGACCTTCAGAGACCTCTTCACTCACAACTAAGGGAGGAACTTTGTACATTTTGAAAATGTATTTGAATTACTGAAAGAAACTTCTGAGATGATCTATTCATCTGCAAGGAGTCGCAGGGGCATTTCAGGACAACCACATTGTACATCCTATTGAATATACAGTTGTCTAAGACAGCAGGATTTCTTCCATCATGAATCAGTCAGTGATCTAATCTCCAGGTATACAATCCATGTTTATAATACAAAATGAAGCCAATGGATAGTGCTAGACTAAGATGTTTTCCAGCCAAACTCAACATTGTTGTATAAGCAGCAAAATGTTTACAAGGCTTCCAGGGTGCATGAGTGCTTCCAGGACTTTGCCAGGTCTCTTCTTYTACTGAAATGGTTCTGTCATGATGCAGAATCCAGTCACTGCCACCATTGACTTGAGGTAGAGCTGCTCTAAGCAACAGCATTTTAACACCATTTTGCTGTGCTACCTCAGCCAGACCTCAGGGCTTGTCACAATATTTAATCTTGTTGGCTGTGGAAAACAGCTTCTTTTCACTTTACTCTCATGGTTTCTAAAGCACAATGACTTATTTGCTGAGAATGAAGAGCTCTCACATCCAAACAACTAGTGATCTAGGGTGAGACTCTGGCCTATTCAGTTAAATGGCTACGTTCTCACTGACTTCAATAGGAATCTGCTTTCACTCTCTATCTTTAATCTCCAGAAGCAAAAGGTCTYAGAATGCAATGCTATTTGGTAGGAGTAGAAGGGCTTCAGCAGCACAGTACCAGCCAGAAAGGTGTAAGCGTGCATGTATTTAGAGAATGGCATTTGGCAGGTCATTGATAAGCTATACTTGGGCTGCATTTTAGCCCAACTTGCTCTCTGCAAGGGTGAGCCTGATAATCTTTTAATCTAGGTTAGAGGCCCAACTATCACACAAGAATTGTTTAGGAGAAGAAAGCACATGGAGATCTTTCCTTGGGAAATTAAAGCTACACACAAGCTTTTCCCTCTTCCCTTTGCTTATTGCTGGAGACACATCAGAATATTTTACCCTTTCCATCTCAGTCTTGGAATGTCCATCCAAAGACAGTGTCCTGGGCTGGAACTCAACAGGATTTGAAAAGGCTGTAAGGACTCAAAAGAGTGATGGGGTGGAATGATAAGAACATAACAATGTTAATGAATAGTCCCAAAAGGTTCCACCAGATATAAAAATCCATACTTCATGAAATGAAGCCATACCTAAAAGAAAAGGACTGGGAAGGCAATTTAGTTTCCTGTGGACTGTCATTGAGTATGCCTTCCCCCAAGCCATTGGCACTATCCACTCTGGAGAGATTGGGTCTCTCATATAGGAGCTAACTCATTCCTGTACATAAAGTACTCCACCATCCTCAAAGGGAAAGTAGTGTAGAAAAAGCAGAGTAGGATAGGGGATAAAATAATCCCCACTCTGCTGACCTACTCTGGACAGGTCTCTGCAGTTTTTTAGTAGACAGTTTCCTCTTAGTCACAGAGATCTACATCTGCGTGGACACCCATCTTCATACTATCAGTAGGAAACACAAGCCTCATGTGCTCAGGTGCATGAGCCTGCAAAGCAAATAAATGACACAGGGACCTTTTCTTGGGAAAGAGGTAAGAGAAGTAATAAATGGTTTGTCACTAGGTAAGGTAAAGAAATAAAACTGACCTAAGGCATGACGAATGATGAGATGAAGTCAACACAATTAGAGTTTGGTTTGTCAGAGGAAAACACATTTTCTTGGTTTGCGGAGGTACTGGAGGAGGGAAAATGGTATCTCCATTGCTATCAGCAGTGGGCAAGCATTCATCAGAAGCAACAAAGGATCAGGAAGGACCAGGTCAATACTGGAATAATAGAGGTGGGCTGCTTAAACAATTACAAGCAATGCCAACAACAAGGCCATATAAGCACTTGCACGGGCAGGACTGTGCCAAGACTCTAGCCTTGTGTGTTCAGGTGCAGTGATCTGAGGAAGAAAAATAGACGGGACAGTGTTAATTTTTACTTCCTTCCTTCAACACTCAGAACTGTACAAAACCTATTAACTTTACCTCTTTGTGTGGCCCTCAGACAGGCTCTGCTGAAGCAATACCAGTTAGGGTAAAAGAAAAATGTATTTGCTTAGGCTAAAACTGCAAGAGACCCTGTCCAAGCACCACTGCTATAATAATGGAGCCTTTAACAGGAACATGACACAATTAACTGTTATTCGCCACTTTTCCTCCTTTCAGCCCACTCTTCCTAGCCTTTCTTCTGGGAGACACTGGTGAAACAGAGCACCAGTCTGCAGTCTTGTAAGCAGTCTGCAGGCGTGTAAGACTACAACTCCAGGTCTCCATGGGAGCAAAATCCCAGCTTTCACTTGCACCTCCAAACAAAGCCAAGTAACCTTTGCTTTTATGTACCACAGAAAAAATACTAATGGAATTAGAAGAGATATCCTTTGCCCGAAGCACAGACTATTTCCTCCAGAAGCTTCAAAACTGGGGTCAGGCTGAGCTTGAGCTGCTTACATTTAAGCAGTTATTCTCCTCACATTTAGCACAGAGCAAGGAAAAAAACTTGTTAGCAAGCATATCACTCTCTATTTTAATTCCTGCAAAAGTGAAGAGTGCTTGATATTTGTATTGAAAATTACCAGATAAACCCACAACCATATACCACTTAAGAGTGTAGCATTTGGATTTTTAATACCCACATACTTGTCTAGGAATAGGGGGAATGCATAGTTGACTTAGAAGCTATTGCCACTTTTTCCCAAAGCATTAGGTATATAATATTCAGCTTCTTGGGAGTTATAAATCAGCATGCTGCTGACTTCTTTACTGCTGCCTGGACATGTATTCCTACAAGGTACTCTGTGTGTTTTGGGAATTGCTGGAAATACTGGATAAAGCTTTATTTAACTGTGCAGCCTCACACAACAGTTTGTCAGGGTCAAATTAATATCAAGTCTATGTACATGTAATTCTCCCTGTTATTCCCCAAAAAAGAAATTTCCATATTCATGATAGAGGAAAAAAAATCTAAATTACCAGTTATCAATAGGTTGATGGATGTTTTGCTTAATGTCACATAGAATAGGGAATATCATGATTTTCTTTTCCAGACACCAGGATGTATTCAACTACAATTTAATCCACTTGAAACAAATTAGAAGCTATGAGATACCGTTTTCCACATCCCATCTATAATGCATGGAAGTAAAACAACACTGATAAAAACAATCCTTTAGAGAGTTATAGAATTTCCCCCAGGAGGATTTACATTCTTGTTCTACATCTTTTGCTCGTTTGTCTATCCTCTGCCCTACATGCTGTTGCAATGCAATCCACAGAAGCAGATGCATGAAGATGTGACATGACTACAAATTACTTCCCTCTAGCAGATAGAAAAGGTGCCGTTTTAGCTGATAGCTGTATCCTACCAATACCTACAGAGGTGCCTTATTGAAAATATTAACATGCAAATCTGTAAATTAAATCTGACATTCAGTTTTCTCAGATTTGCACCAGTGCCACTGCAATTTACAGTTTAGGCTGTACAGAAGATGAAGTAATTTGAACTGTTAAAGAGATTTGAGAGCTAAGGGCAGTTCATTGGAAGGTCAAAAAGCAATTAATTATATGTAGAAGCAATAGACACCTAGGTACCATTACTAACTATTTTGGCTTATCAAGTTTTCATAGAAACTTACATGTCAGGCTTGTTATATCTGAAAGACTAAAGTGATTACCTTGAGTATTGCAAATCTTTTCTCCCTACTGTTGGACATATAGAGCATGAGCTCCCTGTACTAGGTATGGTGACTCTCTCTGCTTGATTATGACATTTTAGGTTGGACCAGATGATCTCTCTAGCATTAGCCTCTTTCTACGGTTATGGACAGTACCATGAAGACATTCAGGCAATGGAAAAGGTTGCCCAGAGAGGTTGTACAGTCTCCATGCTTGAAGGTTTTTAAAACACAGTTGGATAAAGCTCTCAGTAACCTGGTCTGACCTCATAGCTGACCTTGTTTTGAACAGGAGGTTAGACTAGTTGATCTCCAGAAGTCCCTTCCAACCTGAATTATCTTATGATCCTATAATCTTAACCTCTGGTAAGTAAAAATCAAGCATTCATAGAATAACTCTATTTTCATTTTCCCATTAATGTTGTAATAAGTTTACATTAGGCAACACAATACCATTATGACCAGTCTTTGCACAGATTTGCTCACTTTGTGAGTCAAACAAGATCTTGAATCCATTAAATATTTGTGACATTTTCATTTCATTTTATTATTCTTTTAATTTATTTAGGTTAACGCCAAGGTGGTACAGGGCTCATTAGTTACACATTTAATTTTTACATCTGGCAATTCATGGCAAGATGAAGAACAGAACAGTAACATTCGTGACAGAGGCTGACAGAGCTATACAGTATCAGTGCGACTGTAATAGTCCTGTGCAGAACTGGCCACAGGAAAGACTGACTTGAAACCTTTAAAAGACCTTTGCTCCAAATTTACTCTGTTTTAAAATTCACTGAATTAAACCACTAGATACAATTTGTCTTTATGTTCTTAAAAACTGATTGCCTTTTYTTCAAGCAGTCCATCTCCTTAGGGATTAAAAAAAAAAGTATGTCATTGTCCTTCATTGTCAATGAATGACACTGTCATTCCACAACTACAATTCTAAATATTGCCAGGCTATGTAAATCAAGTATATAGGCAAGTAAACAAAAAGAGAACACTATTCAATTTACAGTCAGCTGCATGTGAGAAAGAAAACAGAGCAAGAATAATAAACAGGTACTTCTGCCTGATGAAATATAGACCTTCAGTTTCTTAACCACTCTCAAATTATGGAAGTCACAAGGAAAACAAATCTGATTGTTAGATACAAATCATACCATACAGAAGAAATAAGAGTTGTCATCTGCAGTATAGCTGTGCTCATATGATTAGTACAAATACTGTATTTTATTAAGGACTGCAAATACTTGCTATATTTACCCTCCAATAACAAGTTAATATTTCACAAACTACCAAAGAAAAGCACACTGGCCAGTCACCAATGATAAACGTATATACAGAAAAATCACATATGAAACTGAAGTATTTTAATAGCAACATCCTGTTAAAGAAGAGTTGCTGTTGCCCTACTTTTGCTTTATGTATGTTTAACGTGATATAATGTCATTTTCTGTTACAGCAGTCAACTATGTACAAAGAGCACTAATTAAAAATTAAACACAGTAGCTCTCAGAAGGTAACTGATTCTGTTTTATGTATATATTAAAGTTCAAGTAACAATCAGCCTATATTTGTTCTCAAAACAAAAACACAAGTTCCAGAGACAAAAACACTAGAGGAGATAGAGTTGTCTATGATGACTTCAAGAACATATATATATAATATAAATGGGACAAATTCTCAACACTAAGGCACAATAGAATTAATACTAGAATATGGCTAAAATCTTATTTGACTACAGCATTGAGTGAGCAGTTCAATGAGTGTTCCTATGTTCAAAACACTCAGCTACAACGTTAGTGAATTTTGTGTGTAAGATACTTTTACCTTAGTGCAGCTTCCACAAAGCATTCCTAAAAAAATGGAATTTTAGAGGGGAGTGATGGTGTTCATTTATATGTACTTATCATTTTATAATTAAAGATCAGTTCATACTTCCACAAAGAAATGCAATTTCCAGACTAAATTTGATCCTTTACCATTTCTGTTTGTGGAAATGATCACTGTGATAGCTCTAAAGGAGAAAAACAGGTCTAGTTGATGCAGGACATTATGGTTCCCATCCTACTGTCACTCAAGCTCACAATAAAACCCTATTGTTTCTGACACAGGCCGGAGTAGGTCTCTGAACTTATGAGCAGCATAATGCACAATACAAAACACACCTAAGTCAGGGGGATTTAGGTGGGCTTTGGATCAAGCACACTGCTAGCAATGTGTTTTGCAGTTGCACTGGTCTGTTCCTCTCAAAGATATAAAACAGCATTCCAACCTCAGGAAAACATTCAAGCACATGTCTAGAACAAGATTTAAGCATAGGCTTAAAAATCAGGCATGTTCTTGAGAGTCTTCTCAAACAAGGCCTCTGCAAGATCTGTAGCTTGTTTTCAAAAACAGAAATTTTGCTGGCACTTCATGTGGATGTTTGCCTTTTTTTACTTTTAATCCACTGAGAACCTGTGAGTTCAAAAACCAAGTATGGCTCAGGCAGAAAAGCCATCCTACAAAAAAGAAGAGCTCTGAATATAGGGGAAAAAAAAAAAACCACAAATCCTGGAAGTTTGGAAAAACAAAACCAAGACAACCAAAACCTCAAATGATGCACTGGGCAAAGCTGCTGTTAAAACAGCTTAGAAGATCTCTCTCTATATATTGAGAAAATTATAAAGACTGTGTTGGATGTATTGCAAGAAGCGGTCTAGCCAATAAATCGAAGAAACGGCCGGCTGCCGGGAGACGACGGTGGTGCCGATACACCCTTCCCCGCCCGGGACGGAGGCGCTACGCGGCCGAGGCGACTGCGGCAGCCGGGCAGCGTCGCTCAGCGCCGGCCGTGCTCCGGGCACGGCCCGCGGCCCGGGGGCCCGCCCCCTGCTCCCCGCGGAGACCCCGCTCGCCCGCGGCGGCCGCCGTCGTTTGGCGGCAGGTGCGGCCGCTAGGCGCGGCGCGGCGCGGGGGCCGGGCTCATGAGGTTCTCGGTGATGTAGGCCACCAGGAGGCAAATGAAGACGAGCATGACGCAGATGGAACCCCCCACGGCCGTCATGGCGACGACGATGTCCCGCATGGCGGCCGGCTCCACACGGAACTCCACGCACTGGGCGGGCGGCGCGGGGCGCGGCGGCGCGTAGCGCGGCTGGAGGCAGAGGCGGTAGCGCACGCTGCCGTGCGCCTCGGGCAGCAGGTAGTCGCGGCAGGCGGCGCCCAGCTCCACGCTGTCGCAGGGGAAGCGCGTGTAGGTGCCGTCCCAGGAGCAGTTGAGCGCGAAGCCGCGGAGGCCGGCGGCCGGGCGCGGCGGCCCCCACTGCAGCAGCACGCTGCCGTTGCGCAGCACGTTGGCCACCAGCGCGCCGCCCGGCGAGCGGTGGGCGCGGCAGGCCCGCGCCGCGCACTGGAAGCCGCGGGCCGGCGTGCGGAAGCAGAGCCGCCCGCTCGCCGCGCCCTCGCCCCCCACCTTGTAGGGGCACCACGGCTCCGCGGCCTCGGCCCGCCGCGGTGAGGCGGGCGGCGCATCCCCGGCGGCGGCGGGCGGCCCCCTTAGGGCGGCCGCTGGCGCCCCGAAGCAGAGGAGGGCCAGTAGGGACGGGAGCAGGCTGGGCATGCCGGCCGCCGCGGCATGGAGCCGAGCCGCGGTGCCAGCGGAGGGTCCCCGTGCGCCGGTTATAAACGCGGGCCCCGCAGCCGCTCCGCCGGCCGCCAATGGAGAGGCAGCTCCGGCATTAACTCTCGCTGGGCTGCGGAGCACCAGCCGCGTTGGGCAGCGCACGCAGGGACGCGCACACGCTCCGGCCCGGCGGCGGTAGCGGGCGGGGGGAGCTGGGGCCGGCAGCGGCGGTCCCCGAGCCCCGCCGTGCCTGGCCTGCGGGGGGCCCGCAGCCCCCGGTGCTCGGCTCCGGCGGGGCGCTGCCCCCCATAGCGCACGGCGCAGGGACAGCTCAGGACCCCCCGGGGCTTTGCCTGCCCTGGGGCCGCAGGCACCTTGCTCGGCAGCACGCTGCTCTGGTCTTTGTGGCTCCTGTACGGTTTGTGAGGGCCCTCACTGTCTCCGCTGGTGCCGGGAGGGGGGATATGTGATCCCTGCTTGCATGCAGGTTCAGGCACTGCTCACAAATATTGGATGTCAGCAGTGAGGAGAGTGTCAGGGACAACAGGCTGCCTGCAGGGTCTCACGACCAGCAGTGACTTTGTCTGGAGCAGACCAATGGGTTAAAATACAATCTGCTGAAAGCTGTGGAGCTCCCTTTCCTCTTCAGCTGGAGTAGACTTTGTTCAAAAAACGTGTTTTGTATGGATTTTTTTTTTTAATTGGTTATGTCTGCAGAAAGCCCAGACCAGAAATTAAGGACCAGAAATCTAGTACTTGTTAAGGACGAGAAATTCACAGAGAAACTGGGAGAGTAAGCACATAATATGGAGAGAAAGACACAAGTTCTCCCCAGGAGGACAGCTGATGGGCAGTGGTAAAGTTGTGGGTCTTGGTGCACTATGAAACAACAAAAAAAAGATATTCCTTTTCCTGTATGCATCTTCTAACACAAGCCATTTCTGCTCTCTGCACCAGGACCAATCCACAATCAACCCATTTGACCTAGAGTCTGCTAGTAGAGCAGTGCAGAAGAAAAGGGGACTGAGGAAGAGAGGGTGCTGCTCCATCCCAGCATTATACCATAATGCTTTCTAAAGGATCTTGAAAAATTCATACTGGGAGTGCAGGCTTATCTAAATGTGGAAACAGAAGATCCCTTAAAAAAGTAATAATAAAAAACAGGCACTTTACCTAAGCAATCTTTGAAGTCTCTTTGAAAAGTTAAAGGGGTAGAAGCTGCTTTAAAGCCTGTGTCTTTTCCACATTGTTGTGTTTTATTTGTTTGTGTTTTTATCAGGTTTTACAGAGAGTCCTGAAAGTTTTTAAGCAGTCCAGAAGCCCGGAGTTACTTTCCATCCAGTAAGAGAGTCAGAAGACCATAAATCCTGCTGAAAGATGGTATGCTTCTCTTTATCAGTTGTTCTAAATAGGGAATACGTTGTTTCAAACTAGCCTTTAGTCCTTAAAAAGCTGTGCAAGATGATCTACTGAAAGCACGTAAGAAGACTGCTACTCTAAACAAAAATTACTTAAAAAAAAAAAAAAAACAGAGAGGGAAGGTTTCCTATCTTCATACAGATGTTAGCTAATTCAACTCCAGGATTTTTCTGTCACTAAAGTTTCCTACCTTTTGAAATAAGTGATCTCTCTCCAACTTTAATTATTCTTGCAGAACCCTTTGGAACTGAAATGATTATAGATTTGACTGTTTAATGTGGTTTCACAAACTAGCTGCAAACCACCTAAGTTTTCCTTGGACCTCAGTTGAGAGCTATTCTTCTAAAGACAGTGAGCATTCTCTAGGTTTTAATGTACAAGACAGTGCAAAGTACAGTATATAAATTTTTCCCCCCTCCTTATTCCRTACCAAAGCTAACATCCCTACCATTAGTGAATAGGACATACAGATGCATAATACAGTTTTAGCTACTGCTTATGGAGCAAAGAGGAGGTTTTAACAATTAATGCCTCTTTAGTACTATGCATAAATGCAAATGATGCATCTGATGCCCCTGTAAGTAGAACAAATCTTTATAGGTAGCATCAGGTCTGTCATCAGTAATGATCTTGCATGCAAAGTAGTGAATCTTTAAGGTAAAGTGATGACTTCTGATCAGTTAAATATACAGACTAGAGGAGAAACCAATGTTTGTGAAATGCAGGATGGAAGTGTTCACTAGTAGCACCAAACTGCAAGCAAGAAACCAATAAAAAGAATCAGAAATAAATATACAAACATACTCACATGTGTTTAAACAAGAAGAAAAGGAAATGTTAGGTATTTCATTAGGGCAGTGAGACAAACTGGAACACTCGGAGCAGAACATAGGCATTTGTCTGTATTTAACCTTGCAAAGTAGAAGGATCATCTTACATTGTTAAAACTCCAGCAAAGTGCCTAAACATTGGCATGGTCTTTCTTCACTGTGTTATCTATTTGGAGATACAAGATCTACAGAGTACTTTGCAAGTTTTCATTGAAAGTATTTATTGTCTTATATAAGTTTAGAATATAAGAAAAACAAGATTCTGAAGCCTATTTTTGTTTAACAAACATGCCTAAACAAAAGCCAAATCCAAAACATACACCACGGACTTCATTCAAGCTGTTATTTGAACATATTCAAAGCATAATTCACAGCTCTCTGGGACTTGTTAAAATAGTTTTGTTTTAGATGCATTGAACATCAACATGACCAAATGGGTCTCATACTGACACCTTTTCCAGTCTGAAAGATTTGCCTTTTCAAAGTAGGTGGTTTCTTAAAGAAATCTTTAAACACAGTTTCACAATGCTGAGTATCATCTCATAAAAGCAATCTCCACATCTTTTTTAGCCAAGGTTAATTTTTTTTTTTTCCTCTGCTTCTATAAAGACAGACATTAGAAATCTCTCTTGGTGTTGTGAGGTAACAAAAGGGATCACTGAAAAAACAGGATCAATGTAGAAAAGAATGCTAATGTTTTAGTAATGGCTTTCCTCAGAGAAAACACTTGGTCATCTCAGAACAATAGGAGGTGCTGTGCTGCTGAAGGCACTTGGTGGCTGTGGCAAACCTACCTGTGGACAATCCCCCTAGGATGCATAAAATAAAGATCTGACAGCCCTTTCTTAGAAATGTGTGACTGTTTGGAAAATGCTTGGAGCCAAACCAAGCCAGTTTTGCTTCCTAAGCCTTGTGCAATTCTAACCGCTGTTAAGAGCAGATTCCACTCTGGAGTTATTGTTTCAGTGATCAGATCTTGCACCACCATCAGATGGTACTTTCTAATGATTTGTAAGGTGCTTTGAGTTCCTCTGTTGAGAGATCCAACAGAAGGGTCTGGCATTTGGTACAGGAAGGAAGTGTTTGGCACAGCAGTGAAGATGCTACATCACTTAGCTCAGGCCTTAATTCCATATCTGCATTAACAGTTGTAGAAGAGGAAAAAAAATGACCCAGCAAGGAATACTTCATTTTATGGAAAGCTGTAGAAGCCTCTTCAAATGTCATTCCTAGAACGGCTGCCAAAATAACCAGGAATTGGAATAGAGAATAATATTCTTCCCTTTGGGTTCAGTCATGCAAGGCAGTAGTATAACTGCATACTGACTTCCATTTAGCTACTTACATATTATGATTACAGTAACTGGCCCTATGATTATAGGTTAGAACAGATTTGTTAATGAAAGGATCACTTTTAATGAGTGGAGCAGTAAATGGACCCAAAGTGTTTATGGCAGCTGTTGAGTATATCCTTGTGCCATCACTGTCATCCTGGTACCTGTAGGCTCATGGGTATACCCTCCATCAGAGGCCCCCAGTCTCCTGATTCTTTATTAGCAATACATCTGGATTGAACAATACTGGACCTACAACACACATTCCTTTGATTTCCAGATTCTCTTCAGGCATGTAAATTTAAGGATACAGAACACCTCTGAACCCTGCTTGGCAATGATGCCAACATCCACCTTGTCTTTTTCCATATATATTGATACTCTGTAACACTAAAGCAGCACAGAGTTCAGCAGAATTACCAGGCTTCACTCCAGAGGTTATGAAGTGTAAAACAGCACTAAGAGCCAGACATGGGTTGAGCTGAGAAGATAGACATTTTTGTGAGCACAAAGGAAATGGGAGCTGAAGGATATTCAATCCTTGGCAGGACTATACTCCATCAGCCTACATTAGATTTAGATTTGATACCTAAATTTTATGACAGCTGGTCTCAAACTAAATAGAGCATGAAGACTAGTCTTCTTTAGAAACAAATGTTATTCTCTTAAGCAAGCAAGTTGTATATATAATCAGAAAGAAGAGAGGGCATTTTTAGTTTGGGGTGCTGCAGACAGTTCACTTAGGCAGTTTAAGTGGTTAGGGCACTTTCTCCTCCATTTATGTCAGATGTCTTAGGAGGACAAATCTCATTAAAATCCTATTAGGTAATTCTCACATTTTAAGCCCTAAAACATGCCATATAAATGAATGAGCCTAATAATCCACTCTCGCTTTGCTTGGAAACCTGTTCAGTATTACAAAGAAGTAGGTTTCATTAAACACAGATTTCATTTAAGTAATTGATAGCCATATGTCTGCCTAATCTATGTCCTGCAAACAAGATTATTTCTAAGGGCACAGAATATACTATTAATTTTCATCACCTGGCTAAAATGCACACAAACCACTTAATACTGTGACATCATGTGAACTCTGGAAATATATTTGTTTTCAGAAATCTAATCTGCATGTTACTTGAGTCCAAAGGAAACTAAAGAGCATGTTTCTGTTAGTTTTATAAATCATATTAATGCAACCCATCATAAATTTGTAACAAGCTGCATCCTTTGGCCTTGTACTATGTTTCTGGGCAGAAGACAAGTCATCAGTGTAAGAGACAAGCAAAAACACATGCTTTGGCTTGGTCAGCCTGCCAACACTGGCTTCATATGAGAACTTTGTCTCATTGTTTGTTCTCTTAGTAATCCAGCTGTTCCCTCAGATGTTGCCCCTGCCCAAGTCTGCAGTAAAACTCAGCCTGGACTTTTCAGCTATGCTGCTTCAACAGTTAGCTGCTTGGACAAACACGTTATCATCTGTTTTAAGCAGCCAGCGCACAATTAGCATAACAAGATCAGCAACATCCCACATGGCTTTAGAGGCCTTCAGATAGACCCAACAATGCAGGTTTGCTACTTTTCTGGTTCTCCTCCACTGAATATATTGCCTCCTGTTCTATCCCCTGCTGGAGAAAACACTGAAATAATATTAAAATGGGGGCAACTTGCTATAATCCAGACAGTCAAGCACCAACCACCCACAGCTAACTAGTCTATGCAGCACTGTGCTAGTTTTAGTCTTAGATACAGCCAAGGCAGAAAATCCATGGCAGAGATGTTTAACTCTCAGCTAAGGGTGGCATGCAGCATATGGTTACTAAAGCATTCTCCTAGCAGGGAGCTTTGCATTTAGGGTTGAGTTGCTGTAGTTGCCTCTAAGTCATATTTTCAAAGATTACTCATCACAGACATGCAAAAATAGAGAATTTGCCTCCTAATTTAGATAGCTCCTGCAGTCTCTCTGAATCAACATGCAGTCCCATCCTCACTGGGGGTCTCTTTCCAGCACCTGGTTCACTTTCAGTAAGGTCTCGACCTACTTATTCCAGCCAAGAGTCACAGGCTAAGATGAACATGGAAAGAGGGGAGGGAGTGAAATCAGCAGAGAGATAACTACGTTACATATCTCACCAGGTCAGCCTGGGTGTGCAGATTCAAAACTCATGTCACAGACCATATTGGCCCCTGGTCCTACATTAAACTGAAACAATGACATCTTACCAGCCCAGCTGAGAATTGGAGGTTTTTTGATTGGGATGTATCTGGACAGATAACTGCACCTCCAGCTAATCTTATTCTGAAAGTGCTATTTATAGCAGGCAGTGGAGACTGAACAGTATTGCATCATACAGTAAAGTTGGTAATGTAAAGCACTAACACAGCATTAACTATTTCAAGTCACTTCAGATATCTTCCACCCATTAATAGTTTCACAGTAAGATCCCTAATGGGCTTCTGAGATGAATGCAACAAGGACAGCTGTGATGCTTGGCTAACAGACCCAAGACTCCTCAGTACAGTCTGACTGCTATTCTGCCTCTGGCATCTTTGCTTATTCTGCCTACAAAGATACCAAGTAGTGTGATGAGAATAAAGCCCTTAAGACAGAAGTTGTATTCTCCAAGACCTGTGTGCCTCAAGGCCTGAATGCTCTTTAATGCCTCTACAGTTAAAGTAGACTATTCCAGGGAGTGATACAAAGCAGAAAGATCAGGAAATTGTATGTATTAATTGTGGTTTTGCTAAAACTTTGAGCAGAGAAACAAAACAGAAAAGCTTCAGTTAGATGGGAAATTGACCACTCCTGGATTTCTGATCTGAAGCTGGGAGGAAAAGAGGAAAAGCAGTGCACTGGGAATGCTCAAACTGAATGCTCCTTTCCAGGCCTGAGAAACCTCCTTGAACTTAGAGCAGTTGGCTGCAGCTGAACTGCTGCTGAGGACAGCCCTACAGTGACTGCAGCTGGGATGCTCTGCCTTTAACTTTCCTAACTCAGCTGAGGTAGGACCCAGGCTTGGCTTCAGCTAAGACTCTGCAGTCAAGAGCTCTCTCAGCTCATGTCCTCCCAAAAGCTAGCATCAATATTCACTTGAAAGGCATTCTGTGTTCTCATGTGGTTTTGGAAAACAGATTTCAAAACTGGTCCAATGGTCCAGTGCACAGCAGCGGTCTACTGCACAGCAGCAGATCAGGTCTGTGAAGTCCTAAAAAGATGATTCCACTGGACTCAATATCCATCATTATCATCCAGCTGATCTGATGCTGTAGCTCTAACAAGGGGCAGCATCTGGGAAAGCAGGGTTCTTGGTGCTTCCAAGCAAAGCAAGCAGGAAGCCAACTGCATTAACTACTCCAATCTACCCCAGAGTTTGGCTCACACACCTGATTGTGCTGGTAAGAAAGACAAGTAGGATAAAAAAACCAAAAAAACAATCAACCTGAAAACCCTATGGCATTTTAATTTCAAGCTCTATTAGAACCCCAGGAATAAAAATCAATATTGCCTGAATGAAGATGATCAAACTTACTGGGAGATAAGTATTCTTTTTCCAAGTGTCTAAAAGTGCTTACAAAAAAAAAACAAAAAAACCCCACCCACTCCAAAACACAGAGAAAAAAAATCTAACACAAACAGGAAATAAAGATCTGTCCTCTGATCTTTTGTCAGGTAATGACATTCATCCATAGACTAGCGCATGTGGTTGCAGAGCTCAGAACTGCTAACCTCGTGACAGGAAGTAAGAGACAGCTCATATGCATGGGTCTTGCACAAGGTAGGAAATGCGACAGCCCTGTCTTATTTATATGAATAAGCCAGGTCCTAGACTTTGAAGAAATGCGATGAAGCCCATTCTTCTTTCACCTGTCACCATTTTAAACTCCAGGGACTCCAGCTGACTCATTCCTGCTTTCTCTGTCTGAGGAGGGTCAGGCCAGAAGTGTTTTGGAGACCGAGTAAAGCAAAGCACTACTGACTTCAATCTAGTGAATCAACAGAGCACTAGAAATACCCAATTAAAAAAAAAAATCTAAAAGCATCTCAGTGAGAGGGAGGAAAGTTTATCTTAGCTCCCTGAAGTCCAATGCTCAGATGCTGGGAGGATGGAGAGAAGCTGAGCAGGATGGAATTGCATTCATCAGGCTCCAAATATTCCTTCACATCCATCATCGTAAATACTTTTCCCTACTGTTTTTCTCCTATGCACCAAATTTTGTCCTGAGCAAATCCCTCAGCTTCCCTGGAAATCATGATCAACCTCAGTCCAGAAGGTGCCAGAAGCTGACTGTGTGCCAGGGAGAGAGGGAAGGAAGGAGGAAGCAGTGGGTCTGGGAGGCAGGTGCAGGCAGGAAGTGTTGATATGGCAGGTTCTTCCGAAGGCATTAAAACAAACAAACAAAAAAAACAACCACACACAAACAAAAAACCCACCACACAACACACCAACACAACCTCTCCTGAGATCTTGAGGAGGGCAGAAGGACAGCTCTTCTGGGATGCTGCAGCTGCTCAGACATGCATTTTCATGATAAAAACCACCCCCCACCACAAATGGGGGTCTGCTTCCATCCTACTGCTTGCTTTTGAAAGCTTTTTATTGTTAGGCAGTAGGTTAGTCTGGCCCTTCCCAGGCCCTACTTGAGGCATCCATGCCACCAAAATGCTAAAGCAGGTAAAAAGAGAAGAACATGTGAGCAAATAGAGGGACTGACAGCTGTGCCATGAAGTTCTTCATTCATTCCAGCACACTGCCCAGCACAGTGCTGGTCTGGTGGTCCACATTCAATGATTTTCTTTCTCTGGGATAAGGATCTAATGGACCCAGGAGGAAGCCTGGGCACCATCGGCTGGAGGACCTGCAGAGGGTGCTGCAGGGTCACAGTAGTTTGGCAGTCCCTGCCACCATCCCAGAAAAGTCTGTCTCAGCTCAGGCCAAGTCATATCTACTAGAACCCAGGGTGCAACAACAATGTCAAGACAAGATGCACAGTCCTAGACAGGGAGGCTCTGAGCCCTCAGTCTGGCCAGGCAGGACAGTCACAGCTGCAAAGCCAAGGAAAGGAGAGCTCTATAGAGCTGAGTGACTGGAAAAGGACTCCAAACCTGGAAGAGGATCTGATCAGACACACACACACACTCACACTCTTGCTGGCACATGGTCATTTCTGCTGGTGCTCATAGTTAGCTATCACCCTTACATTACTCCAGACAGCAATCAGGTTGCCCTCCTCTCCACCCTACTCTGATGGGACCAAAGGATGTTTTAAAAGAAACTACTGAAGAAAATATTTTATGAAGACAAATTCCTTTGTATTAGCAATCACTCGAGTAAGTCCAGGGACCAGTTCAGGCATCCCTGTTTTTATAGTCTTGCATCCCTCCCCTGCCTAGGTAGTAAAAAATAAGAAACTCTCCTCAGCTGTGAGGGGAGGGGAGAACAAGAGGGTGAAGAAAACAAATCAAGAAGCACTTCTAAGAGGAGCAGCAGGATAAAGTCATTCCTACACTCTGAGAGCACTTCCATATCATTGACGGGAGACAAAGTGATGTCCCCCCCACACACAGACATAATGCACATCTGCAAGCACCCTGCTCAGTGCCTACAAAGACAGCTATCTCCTCCTGCCTTTGTCTGTTCTAGGCAGCGTTTAATACTGGAGCCAGCTCCCAGGAGAAGTTCCCCCTCTATACATTGTTCCCTCACTCCTAGCATGTCCCATCTTTCTTCAGCATCTTTCAGTAGTAGTCATTCTTCTTGCCATCAGCTCCCTGTATGCCTGCATGGTCCTTCTGCTCTTGTTCAAGTTCCAGGTCATCATTGTCGTCCACCTCACCTCCATGATCCTCCTGGGTGCAGAGGGAACAGCCAGGAAGGAAAGTCAGCAAGGCTTGGAAAATGAGACTCTAACATGCAGCACTGGGCTGCTTCTGAATAAGGCTGTTTTACCACACCAACCCAGCTTGGGAAACTTGCAGAGAATCCAGCTCTGCCAGTGACCTTTAGGTGAGACTGGCAAGTCACTTAGCCAAGAAGCAGAGGTAAGTAGCCCATGCTGCTATCACCAGACTGTTAGTTTTGAACACATTTACTACCCCAGTATTACAGTGCATTTTTAACATTAGCCTATGGCCTCTGTTACACAAGTAGAACAACATATCCTAACCCCACCACGTTTAAAAGTGGTGTAACAAATCCCACCCATAGCGTACAGCACTCAACACAGCCTCCACTGTCACTTTTAGGTCCCGCTGTCCAGCATACAAACTAGGTTCTTGCACAGGGCAAGGATAGCCCCTGATATCAGCTTTGCTATTCCCCCCCTCCACCTCTTTTTCATTTCCAGCAGGCAGCCCAGACCCTCAATCCACCACCAAGCATGCTGAAGCCACAGGAAAAGCCAGCAGAAGCCACTCACAAAGGACAAGGAGAGGAGCAAGGAGCAACATCTTGAGGATGTTCCTCAAGAGACTGCAGAGGATCCTTTGTTTCTGTATGGGTGAGCCAGAAGGCACCAAGGTGACCCTCTCTAGCACACATGCAGCCATTGCAGCTTTCAGATGCCTGGCTCTCAAATACAGCATGAGGCAGATGGGATAAACAGGGAGAAGGGGCACATCTGGAAATTGCGCTCACCATCCCCAGTAATGAGTACTTTTTGCCTTGCGCCCTTTGCATTCCCATTTCAAACAAGAATGTCCTTTTGAGGACCGTGAACCAAAGATACCACTTGAATGCTACTGTAAGAAAGCTGTAAACATTCAGATGGCTCTGCAGGCTGCAAGGAAGGGAATAGTGTGTCTCCACTCATTCAACACCCAGCCATGGGAGACTGCCTCCAAGGCAAAATGTACTCTTGAGCAGCTGCCATTAAATATTGAAATCATCTGGGACTATAAATTTAGACATGAAGAAAAACTGCTTTCTACTTCCACCCTTAAAAAAAAAAGTTCTATTCATTATGTAGCTCCTGATTCAGACTTAAAAAAATTTCTCTATCTTTAAAATAGGACCAAAACACCCCATTGGAAACATCTCCCATCCTACCATGACAGCAACAGTCTCCAATATGACAGTTCAACTTTTTAGATCAGCTCCATGGAAAAGCTTGGGCCCCCTGCCCTCTCCACGTGTGTATATACACCCCCATTCTCTGAGCAGCCCTGAACACCTGCCTGCTAGCCTCCCCCAGCTCCCCTCAGGATATAATCCATACAGACTATTCTTTCCCTATCACCATGTATTTGAATCCAAGAACTGCAATAATGCTAGTTCTGGCTCTGCTCAAACTACCTTCAGCCCTCTCAAATTGCACCCCAGCTTCCAACCAGGGCTCTCTGTACCTCTCCCTGTCTAGCCAGGGTGCTCTCCCACAGATAGTTCTGGTGCTATCCAGCATCAGCTTCATTTTATTACAGAAACAGACTGGCCTGCACCTCCCTAGGCCAGAAAATACACATTGGGCTGAAGAAGCTTGAGACAGAGTACTTCTAATAATCTCAGCATCTCATTGGTAATACACACTCATCCTACCTTGTGGATATCTCTGCAGACAGCAGCTGGCAAACACCACAGGGTTATTCAGAGGAACGGATTGCCACCTCTTCTAAGCCTTTTGTCCCTCCAGAATGCACCAAAGTGGGTTCAGTAGCAGTGCACCACCTGCTTCCTTTCACAAGGTGTGCATGCAACTCCCCTTCCTACCCAGACAGCACCCACTTCTCCCCATAAGCAGCTACAGGCCACCTTCCCACTGTTAACTATTCACTGGAGTGTGCAGAACAAACAGAAATCTACTGACACTGCCCTTCCCTCTGGTGTCCAGTCTTTCTCCTGGAGGCATGACAACTTGTCACTGACTACAGTAGTCCTGTGTCTGAGACACAGCAGTAATGCCTGTTGTCAGCCAAAGAGAAGAACAGTCACTTTCTGGCAACCATGGCCTGACCAAAGCACCACCTTCTTCCCTTGCCTCAGGAACAGGATACGTCATGTCCTTCTGCCACCCATGCTTTTGTTCAACTTGCTGGCTGTAACCCAATGACCCTTTTCACAGCACAGCCACGGTTCTCCCTAGATCTCCCTTAGACACAGGCCAGACCCACCAGGACCCATGATGCAGCAACAGACTGCAGGGCTCATAGTGAATTTCTCTATACTTGGAGAAACACAAAGTGATCTTGCCTAGTTGCACTGGCACAGCCTGAAATTCACCTCAGTTGGTGCTTAGTAAGCATCTCACAGCTCAACTGCTGTAGACTGATGCAGGAAAGGAATGGGGAGGGGAGAACATAAAAGGTACTCTGAACACCTGAAGAAAAGGGAACAGAGGTAACTGGACTCCAGATTTGTTTTGGAGACCCACCTCACTGGGCAGACAGAGACAAAACCAAGGCAGTGCTCACATCTAGTTTCCTAAAAGCCAATCCATACTTGGCTCCTGGCTACCAACAGACCCAGGCAGCAATCACACCAGACAGGGAAAGAAGAACCTTGGTGTCGTACAATTTCTTGCTCCTGATCTTCTTGATAGTCAACCATTGGGCCTTCCCTTCCCTTGATGGGTCTGCCAGCATCCTGAAAAATACAGAAGTACAGACACTGCTAACACTGCCCCAAGCTACTTCCAGTCCCTGCAGGGACACCACTCTCTCATATTAGAGCCCCAAGTCCAGAGGACACTTGGCTACAGCACAGGCATGGGGGAGGGTGCAGGCAGAAGAGGGGCTGTGAGGCAACCCAAATTCCATTTGTGTTTTCCTCACCCAGTCCCTTTCCCCATGGGCTGGCAGTCATTGCCCAGTTCCTCCCAGTGTGGTACAAGAGGTCTCTCTTGCAGCAGGAGGGGGGCCTTGCCCTTGCCCATGCAGCTGTTGCATGGAGTCCCAGGACTGCAGGGAACCATCTATATTCTGCACTGGTTCGGGGTAAGCCCAGCTCCAATAGAGGTTTCAGTGCTCTCCCTACTACATCCTGCCACCAAATTTGAAGATAAAATGATAGAAACTAGCAGGGATATTAGAGCCATTCTCACTGGTGAGGACTGAAATATTAATGCTTTCAATAATTCATAGCTCACAGAGAAGGACCTGGGCACTCACAGACAAGTCTGATTAACAGAAACTTCAATCAAGTCAGCAAGTCAATGCTGTTGCTTTCATCTACCAGGCTATACAGTAAAGCAGAACATCTGGTCTTCCTGGACAGTTCCTTCACCAAAAGCCAGCCATGCTGCCCCAACACGCTCTGCTCTTAAAACCACAACCAAGACCCTTATAGATGGGAATGAAACAAATTGGCACCACCTATAGCTAGGGCTCCTACTGCATCTGTGGGGAAGCTCAGTGTCTAAGCCAGCACTGCTCTGGTACAAGCCTGCTCGGTGCCTCTCTGCAGCTAGTCTTGGATACTATTTCCACCTTCTTGTCCTTCATGTGGTTGATCAGGAGTAGTCAGCATGGATTCACCAAGGGCTATTCACCATGAGCCAGCAATGTGCCTTTGTGGCCAAGGAGGCCAATGGTATCCTGGGCTGCATTAAGAAGTGCATTGCCAGCAGGCTGAGGGAGGTGATTCTTCCCCTCTCCAGCAGAGGGCCACTAAAGTGATTAAGGGACTAGACCATCTCTCATAAGAAAAGGCTGAGAGAGGTGGGACTATATAGCCTAGAGCAGAAAAGGTTGAGGGGGATCTTATCAATGTATATAAATATCAGAAAGGAGAATATAAAGAGGACAGGGCCCAGACTCTTTTCAGTGGTGTCCAGTGACAGGATGAGAGGCAATGGGCACAAACTGAAACACAGGATGTTCCATCTGAACATCAGAAAATGCTTCTTCACTGTGAGAGTAGTTGAACACTGGAACAAGTTGCCCAGAGAGGCTGTGGAGCCTCCATCCCTGGAGATATTCAAAAGCCATCTGGACAGGGTCCTGGGCAGCCTGCTCTAGGAGGCCCTGCTTGAGCAGGGGGGTTGGACTACTTATTCTCTAAAGGTCCCTTCCAACCTCAACCATTCTGTGGACTACACCCACCCACCATGGGGCACAAGCTGACTTAGATTGCACCAAGCCTGGTAACATGCAAAGGGTGGGGAGAAGCAAGCTGACACAAGGCTTCAGCAGCAGAGAAAAAGGGAGTGAAAAAAGGAGAAAAGACAGGAATGTTTGTTCCCTGTCCTCCTGAAGCTGGCTTCAGCCATTACTATAAGGCATACCACACACTGAGCAAGTTTCATTAGATGCCAGCAAACACAGACCTTCCTCCAAAACAAGACTTAAAAAAGGATATTATTTCCCATAATGATTATGGGACTCAACACATAGATAAGCAATTCCAGCCGCTGGAAGGCAGCATGACACCTGCCTGGTCTAATCCATTTAGTATGGAGAAATTGACAAAAAAGGGGTTAAGCAGACACACGGTTTCTAAAGAAGGGATACTTGTTAACACAGGTTCTCACGAACAATTCTCCTTATATAGTATTTACAAGTTAATTAGGATGGAGCTTTAGGGAGCACAGCACAACTGAAGGTCAAGTATTTATGTCACTAATTCTTTCTATATTTGCATAAATCTTAAGATGCTGCTCTGTTGGTGCCAGTGTCTCCTCACTGCTTGAGTTCATTGGCCCAAGTTCCTTCCTTTATTTTTAAAACCAGTACTGATCATCATTTTAGAGCCTGACAGATAAAAATACTCYTTTTAAAAAGAAGCAACACTGAACACACTCAGCTGCTTGTCAATACAAGCTAATATTTTCCTGATGCAGTCTGACTTCAGACAGCAAGAAGCACTGTGCAAAATAAATGGCTTCCCTCTGCAAGCAAGCAGAGAAGGAAGCAGAGTTCTCACATGGTGTCACTGCTGTCAAGAGACTGTTGCAGATCYATCCCAGAACAGCAATGGCTGCACTGACCAGATCCCAAGCATAGGCCTGTATTTCACCTTTGGTTTTGATGTCTAATGCTTGACAGGAAGATGTAACATCTCTTCAGTAATAGCTGTGGAGTGACCCCTCTCTTATTCAACAACTCACTAGCCATGTAGATGCTGCAAATGCTATGACTGACTACAATTAGCAGAGAAGACAGGGCCAGAACAAACACTGGTACAGAACCACTGATTCTCAAAGGCTACAAGTCACCTGGAATCAGATGCAGAAGGTGACAGAAGAGAAGGAGGTTTCTCCTCCCTGTCACATCCCTGCAGTGGGATTATGGATCCCTCCAGGAATAGGCATGTTTTCCTTTGAGTCCTTAAGCCTTCCACCTCCCCCCCATTCATTGCTGCAGGTCTCTCCCTGACCCCTACTCCTGCATAAGTAGCTGCCCTCATATTTGTCACCTTTGGTGGCTTCTCCTCAGAATCTTCTTTCATGCCGGGCTCCTTGAACTTCTCCAAACCTCCCTCCTTCTCTTCAAAATCTGGTCTTTCCAGCTCAGCTTCCTCAAACTCATCTTCACCTTGGTTATTGGGGTCCTGGGCAGGGTCTGCAGCATCATCTGGCATCTGAACAAGAAAAGCCTCTTGTGAGCACCAGTCAGGATATGCCTTAGGGGGGGCAGCAGCCAAGAATAGCACACTTTCACCAGCAAGCCAAAGAGAACAGGAGCTGGTGAAACTGCTGCCCAGAGAGAGGGGACCCAAATATCTGGAGAAAGGACACCCCCCATCACTGCATCAACCAAGATGTTGTCAGAATGGTTAAGAGTACAGGAACAGTGCTCCCTTAAAACAGCCCATGGATTACTCTTAGCAGTGTTCTCCTGCCTTTTCCCCAACCTCCAACTCTGCTTCAGTCTTTTGTCCACTCGTCTGCAGTCCAGGCTCTTCTCATTTAAGCGGTAATGAGGGGAGGCACAAAAGGATCTTGCTACAGCTTCATTCTCTCTGGAGATGGTTTCTCCTAAAGAAGCCAAATCACTGTGAAAACTTATTCAGGGGAAATTTCCTGGCTAGATCCAAAGGCCAGGGATCCAAAGGCCACACCACACCCATGTTCTCTGCAGGAGAAAGGGGAAGATGAATACATAGGGAAGGTAATGGACAAAGCATCCATTATGAATCCATGTGGCATTTCCTTCCCACAAAACACAATAGTAGGATTTTCAGGCTCCCTCAGGGGGAAGAGGGACAAGGTACCAGGAGGTCCAGAGTACTCCTGGCACCACAGAAGCAGGGGAGGGTAGCTACAGAGACAAGCAAGAGGTCCTTCCTCCCTAGCAGTACTATTCTTCTCCCCCAAGTAGGAGAGCACCTGCTCCTCACTAGGAGCTGCCAATGAATGGAGTCAAAACACACAGGAGCACATTCAGCACTTTCCAGAGTACTTCTTGCCATCAAAACATTTCATAAACCTTTAGCTAATTAACAGAAGGCTAAGTAATAGTTGCAGGGCTGTTCCGCAGCATACTGCTTTCCCACAAGTGTTATTCCCCCCCTCCTTAAATATTTGACCAGATCTATAGACATTAAGCAACTTTCATAAATCTTTGTTTCTCCATCTCTTTTCACTTCTCTTCAGCTACAACAACCTCCTCCAGTACCCTTCCACCCATTCAGCTTGGATCTAACAGTATTGTCCTCCAGCCAAGCCATATGAGAATGGCAAAATGGTACCAAACCTCTAGAGAGAGGGTCCGGGACCATCCATAGTGCACTGTGCACATGCCACTCATCAGCAAATAATCTTCAAAACCATATACACAAACTACTCAATCAGCTCTACTATTCTACTGCTCAAAAGAGATAGTCTTTTTTAAAGTGGGGGAAATTGAAACTAAGTGTCTTGACATCTGAGCAGGAAGTCCTGGCTCATTGCATTTCACCAGTTGTGCCTCTCCAAGAATGTTAAGGATGCAGAAAACAAAAACCCCAGTCTTCATCATCCATCTGAATCCCTCCAGCACTGGGAAGGAGTTTGGAATTACATGTTATAGAAACTTCTGGGAAAGCACCTATTTAAATGGTATGGCTGGATTCTTATTCAGAGCTAGGGATGCATCGTGATGACAGCATGGCAATACTTCTTACCACTGGTTCTTGGACAACAGTCTCTTTCTGAGAATGCAAGTTCTCCTCTCTCTCAATCATTCCTGCATCTGCAAGGAAAAGGGACAGTTACAACACATCCTCTGGATAAAAAGCCACCTAAGGGATCAGTGATATAGACTTGGATCTGGTACTCTGAGTGCATGGAAGGTTCCCCACACCCCGGTTCAGATCAGACTATTGTCTCAGAGCTGCCTTGGAAAGAATTTGTTAGTAAAGCTTTCCTGCAACAGGTAATTGGAAGTGCTACTTCTGAAACGCATGTAGAGCATTGTCTGCCTAAGCCTGCAGGTCAGTCCCTACTTCGCATAGAGTTAATATGGCTGCTCCCAACAGTGAGAATCTTAACTGGTGACACCAACTTTGACTAATGAACACAAATAACACCAACTTAACATTGTTTCTTCAATGCCAGATGCAAGATCAAAATAGCAAAGCAGCACTATGCTTCTACAGCTGCCAAAACTATCTCCTCCCCAGGCTAGGGCACAAGCATATGCTGAAGCACATCCCTGACTTACTGAATAACACATGTAATACAAAGAAACAGCTCTGAACTCATACCCTAACCTATATTATTAAGACACACCTTTGCTTCATGCCACTGCTAAGTCTGGGCAGTAACTATAGCAACAACCTGTGCAGCCAGTCAGACCATCACTGGGAATGAAACTAAGCCATGACAGGTCACAGGTCAGCGCCACCTTCCCCTTCGTTGGCACATGGCTGCTGACAAGATGCSAAAGCAAAAGGCAGGCTTCCTGCATTAGGGGAACAGGCAAGGCAGGAATAGAGACTAATGAGGGAAAAGCAAGCCAGTTTGCTGTGCTTATTTCTCTACCTGCCTTTATTAAAAAAAAAAAGTATGGCTGTTGCTTTCAATTAAGGAAAGGCCCAAACCTCACAAACTGGATACAGTTCTAGCAAGTCCCAGCTCTGGCACTCACCACACTGCCATCACCAGGGGCTGAATGCTTCTCCCAAAAATGTTAAAGGAGCCTGTGAGGCAGCAGTGTTCCCCATGGCACAGCAGCACAGCCAGTGCAGTTGAATCATTACTTTGGTTAATTCCAATTAGGATATGCAGGTCAAGAGCTGTTCGTCCTCATGCTCCCTTATCCCTGCCATGAGGCCATTTTTTCGCAGGGTGGAATTTACTTTGATGTGAACCAATTAGTTTGATTCTTCTCAGGGGACTTGCTGAAAACCAGGTCAATGAAACATGAAATAGCAGCTGAACATAGCTGCGGGAAAGCACAGGAATACCAAACCTCCTCTCCAAAGGGAGATCTCTGTGCACAGCAACTGTTACCTTACAGCTCCTGTTCTGGGAGGGAGGAATTCACCTCCACAGAATGAAGTGAGCCAATGACCTGGGAGATTCTTCCCCAGTTTGAATGATTTCGCCTCTTTGATCCAAGACTCAGTTAAAACAAATGACCTTCATCTCTGCCCTGTGATGTCCTTCCTCTGCTCCCAATCCAGGCCTACTTCTGAGCAAAGAATGAAACCAGAGCCAAAATCTACTGTCAAGAAACAAGGCTGAGAGCATCTTCATAATAGGATGCAAGTCAGCATTTCGAATTAGATCCTCAGAGGAGGCCCCAGTTCCCAGCCTCCCTGCTTTACTGCATTTAAGACCATAGCAATCAATTACCTACAAGAAAACACAACTATTTTGTTACCCTGGCTCAGTCTAGCAACAGACAGTTTTAGTCATATCTACATTTCGTCAGTGTCCCTTTTTGACAAAGGCAATTAGCCGACTTTCAGGTCTTACAGGTTACTGCCTTTTATGTAAGAAATTGATGGTAGAGTCTGTTAGCAGCAATGAAATCTGTTTTCAAAGGATTCATGCTGTATTCTGGCTCATTGAGCCCAGCAGAGCATCTCTGTTCACAGTTCCATATTCCTCTTAGACCAGATCTCTGTCCAGAAACCTACATTTTAGTTCCCCATTGCCTGAGTTGCTGTAATACATTTTGTCGTCTTTATTTGCTTCTGAAAGATTTTTGCAGCTTCCCTCTTATACTTGTCAACATAGAGCTGCAATCAACTCAGCCTTCCCTTTGTTATTGGACGCATAGAAATGCTGTAAAGTCACTGCCACCCACTCTCTAGGTTTCTCAAAGCTCTAGTCATGTAATGGCTATTTTTTTTATTGTTTCACAAAACTCAAATAGGCATTTAGTTGTTCCCTCATTTTGCCACTCCCACAGCACAGCCTAAATGAAAAATCTCCCCTGGGAAATGAGGTGAGGAGAAGATTCTGCCCTCATAAGCTTAATGTAATGAATTATTTGTTAGCTTGTTTCACGGCCTTAGGACACACTTTACACCAAGTCAAATGCTTCTCTCCTCCTGTTATTTGTGCTCAGTCAGCTAAACATTCAATGAAACATTCACCAACTTAGCACAGGGGTCTGAATAGAGCTGGATCAAAAGGAAGAGCAATTTAACATGTTAGCAGTTCCAAGAGTTGGCCTCCAATTGTCCAAATGCAGTTACTTACTACAGACTTTCTAGCTAGCTGTAGGTACTCAGTTGGCTGACTGACAAATAAAACTAACTGCACTTGAAATTATTTGCTTTTAACCCCCTAAGGACACTTGGGAAATTTTCTGCCCTGAATAAGCTAAATAAATCCACTTCTAAAAAAATTAAAATCAATTCCTAGAGGAGACCAAGATCAAGTCTTGCAAAGAACAGCAAAATTCCCCATCACTCCTATAGGAAAGAAAAGAACCGACACAAGCTGCGCAGACTTGGAAAACGTGTGAGGATGTAGGGACAAAAGGAAGGGAAAAAATGGAAGTGTTCAGGCTTTTCATTTGGACAAGGACAATAAATGCATAGTATCTACAGAAGATAAGGGAAATAGGTCAACACCATCTGGGATGAAAGCCTTTATTCTTTGAAACAGAATGGAAAACTGTAGTTTCTTAAACTCTTCTGCAGTCTGCTATGAAAATTTTTAACTATTGCATTTGTTGGCAGTAAAATTGTGCTATTTGATTGCTCTGCAGAGCTACAGACCTATAGGCACTAGACATAAGCGGGACAAAACTTACCTGACCCATTATACCTAGAGACTACAAATATTGTTATGGAGTCTAGAAGGTTTTTTCCTGCCAAACTGGGAATCTAAACTGAGAGAGTGAAAGGGCTAAAAGAAATTGAAGTGACTCAAACCTAGGGTGAGAGCTAACCAGAAAAATGTGGACCAAGAGTCATTCGTYAATTACATGCTTTACATAAACAATGTCAAATTCTGTGATTTCTCTAGAAGTTATAAGGTTTTCCTTTAATAAAAGCAGAAAGTTTTTCTCTCCCCACCTTGATTAGCTATAAAATCAGTACTGTACAGCATAAGATTACGGAAACCCTACCCATTTCAAGTTCCTCATCATCTGTCCTTCCCTTCTGATCAGCTATTTGAAGCTCTGCCCCTCTCTTTTGGCTGGGCAGCTGTGGGCTACCATTCTGCATCTCTTCCCCAGGCCCAGGGTCAAAACGAAGGCTCTTTGAGTAACTGTTCACTTGTTCTTCATCCAACTGGGCATTCACTTTGTTAACTATGTCTTGCCAACTGCAACAAAGGTAAGAAACAAAAGAGAACACCCCCACCTCAGTACACTTAGATTTCAAAAYGGCATTTCATAATGGCAAGCAAATAAAAATTCCAATGCATGCAGAAGTTTGACCTAATTTAATGTTTCTGGCAAAATTAGCAGATTGCATTAGTTACGCCAACAGCTGCATGAAACAGAACATTTAATATGCCACATAAGTACAAAGTTATGCTTTATAAAGGCAATTTACCAGAACTGCTTTAATCTCTTATTTGTGTGCTAAGATAATGTATCCATGTAGCAATAAACTCCAATTCTAAATGGATACTTACTCATGCCTCACACATATCCAAACACATAAATCTAAGTTCGGGGGAAAAAAAATATCAGAGACAGAAGTCCTCTTTATGTTCCATCTTTATTAAAAATAAAAATGCTACTAAAGTAAAACTGAGGTGGTTTGGCCTAAGAGGAGAAAAAACCTTTCAAAATAAAATAGAGAAGAGCTGCAATATGGAATTGAATTTCCACTGTCTGGTAAATTTTAAAACTATAAGCTCTTTGTGAAGATTTGCAACTGGGTTGGGCACTTTAAACCAACATCTGTTTACAAGCCTATTCTATAGCACACATCTGTCCCTTGTACAGAAAAAACAAATAATTGGAAGGAAGCATTCCAGCATCTTGTTTTAATTTTTCATCATTTTTATATATATATATGTATGTATGTATTTTTTTTTTTTAGTGTCTTGATCCATCTACAGAGCTGAAAAATCAGTTATTCACACACACAGCTCTATCTGCAAGGGTGCAGGCAACCCCTTTCAGATAGCTACATAGTCAGGAGTTCCTTCCTCCTCTGTGACAGGTTCACCTCAAATACACTTCTCCTGTTGTCTACATCAGTATCTACTATGCCTGCTTCCCTCTTAACAGGGCAAGTGCCTCACATGGACAATGACTTGTTAACAAGGTACATGCCAAATGCAATATATTTTCCTTAACATTTCCCCACCTGCAGTAATAGCACAGCTCACATGGATAACCAGAGGCTCAGTGTCAGAGCGGTCGGAAGTGTTACATGTTCTCACTGCATCAAAATGAATTAGAAGGCAAGAAAGAAATAGAACATCTTTGTATTAGTTCAGGTGAACTGTGAAAAGTCCATAATGCAAGACAGGTCTCATAAGAGACACCTTTAGAAACAAACAAACAAAACAGTAAAGGAAGGGATGAAATCCCAAGAATAGAGACTCTCAGAATTAAAAATAATGAAAGGATTCCCCAAAGCTTTCAACCTGAGTAAACTACCACCATTCCAGGCAGGATTCGTGTTCAGCCTGGGCTGTTATCTTGTACTTAGATGCTGAAGCCAGCTGAGTGTTAAAAAAATAAGATATTTAAATTTTTAATTGCTGTGAAAGGACAGGTGCAGCCAAATCCCTTAGGTCTAGCACCTTTTAGAAGCCAGCATACTGCCACCACACAAAACTTTTAAAAAGGAAATCACAACACAGCCTTCAGCTCAGATTTCCCCCATTATAAAAAAAAAAAAAAAAAAAAAATCAGTCTCTAGTTGTTTAACTATTTCTGGATCATAGATCCAGGAAAGGAAAAGCACACCACAAATACCATGCTGGGGTGTCCGTCCTTGCAGAAATCATGTGTCAAACGTGACCAATATTTGCATTTTCTGTTTCCAAGACTAGTGACAATATCCTGTCTTGGTTCTACATAGGCAAGGAAAGGCCATTCTGCCATCACAACTTCAGCCCTCACGTTCAGTTGCATCTGTACAAATCCATCCCTATAAAAAGTAACAACACAAAGGTATTCTGCCTTGTTGTGTCCGTGCATTTGGTTAGCTGCCACAGTAGTATGGGGAGGACCTGGCCCTGCACAGAGATGTGCAAAGCACAATCTCTTCCCTGAAAAGTTTACAGGTTAAGTGAAAAAAGGCAAAGAGGAACAAGTATAATCTGATAATCTGGAATGAAATCCAGAAATCTCCACTGCACATAAAATAGGAATTAAATCCTGTTTGCTTCAGTACAGTGAGTAGATATGACCTGGATACACACGGAATAAATAAGTGATAAAGCACTATTTTCAGAGTCAGTTTTTGGATTCCAGCCAGACTTTGATGAATTACAATCTCAGAAAGACTTTTTCTTCCTTTTGCAGAACAGTCTGGTCTTCTGTGAATGCTGCTGAGACAGTAAACGGTTTCTTTTTTGCCTGTACAGCATCCAGTACAACAGGACACTGGTCCCTGACTAGAATCCCAGGTACTACAGTAATACAGGTAACATACTGTAAGAATTATCCATTCAGTTATCTGCATGGAACCATCATGCCGTTCTCTAAACGCATGTCCTTTCCAAGTGACTCCTCCCCAGAACTTTCCTCTCCTGTTTATCCCAAAAAGAGGTCTGGAGAGCACACTGTACTAAGCATTTGTTTGATAAAAACAACAGTCCTAAGAAGCAGGGAAGGTGGAGACCAAGGCTCAAACCCCTGTACTGATACAGTTCAATTGGTTTTCCTTTTCCAGGTGAAGCTGAAGTTGATATATGCTAGGTCATCTAAAGTGCAGCTATGCAGGAATATAAACAGGGCCAAAGCTAGGGCTGTCTGATAGATTCTGGCTGTGTCCTCATTTCTGGCATAAACCACTGTTGTGAACTGTTTTATCACACTTTGGATATAACCCATAGTTTCGGGATCACTAGTCTCAGACATCTGACATCATGTTCCAAGCAAACTCTTTGAAGGAAGATCCCTCCTACCTCTACCACACCTCACTAGTGCACTGGGGACAGGGGCTACAGCTTCATTCCCTGGGAGGAAAGAAAACAGAGGATGGAAAGCAGAGTTTAGGAGTTTGCCTTTGCCCTAGCAGCAAAATCAGAAAAATAGTATCTAATTGGTGCTGGTTGCCTGCTGCTTCTAGATTACCCTATAACTTGATGATAGGTCTTCAAATCTTCAAGCTCTGTTTGTTCCTGCAGAGCTTGACAGATTACTGATTAATTAGTGGAAAACATGAGCAAGTTTCAGCTCTAACACAACTTAATGCCTCTTAATTAGAGGAACTGAAGGAATTCCTTAGCCACCCTTGCTGCTGAAGATAGATGGCTTCCATCATGCAAAACTTCTTCAGTGTGCTAAACAACACAGGATATTTCATTTTGTAAGTCAAACGCAGAGGGAGGGGATTTCCTGAAATCAGTTCAGACTCTCACCCCCACCTTCTCCTCCATCTAGTGGGGAATTCATGCTGCTCTGATTTTACTCAGCAGTAACTCCTCTCTCTCCACACACAGTCCTTTTACCAAGCAGTTCACATACAACCTCCTGCCCAAAGGTAGCCTACAGAGAGTGACACAATATCACAGGTTTCTCTACTTTCCCCTGTTTTGCCAGCACAGCACCCACACCAGACTCTACATTCAAGCACACAGTGCTACTTGCAGCGTGACTGACCTTCAGCTTGGGCTGAGATAGAGGCCTGGCAGCAGTACTCAGTTACAAGAAGTAGACCACAATGGGACCAAAAGTTTGTACTTTCTTTAAACCCTCTTTTACACAGAAACCACACTGAACAGGTGGAGAGGGATTGTGGACCTGCCTATATGGTATCTTTGAGCCTAAACACTGAGAGCAGAAGGGAGTTTTGCATCACCAACCTTTGCATTTGCACCTGTTTGCTCCCTGTCAAGTGGTGGCTGTCTGGCATCTGAGTCTTTTCTGATGCAGATGGACGTTTCAAATCAGACAGTCCCAGTCCAGGAGCCTGGCTTTCCTCACTGCTTTTCCCCTGAACACGAAGCACCATCTTTAGGTCCTGCAGAGAGGAGACACACACTCAGGATATACACAGGCTCCTAATCGCATCAGATCCTCACAGATCCCCCTTGTGTTTGGCAGGTTCATAGGCCAGAAGATCCTTCGAGAGTGAAAATAGGTTCAGAAGTGCTCCAGAAAAAAAACACAGCCCTGTCTGACCAGCCTGCAGTAAGAGAGAACCCCCTTCTTCCATACAGCCAAGAGGAAATCATTTGGATCCTATGTGACCAAGGCTTGCCTTTTCCTGGGTAGGTGAATCTCCAAGAAACAGAGAGCAAAAGCATTGTTATCTCTTAAAAAAAAATTGCCATTACTACTGTAATTATGGTCTAACCATACTGCAATTATACCATCATTTTTGTAGGTATTTGCTTTGCTTTAGCTCACTCTCAATCACCACAGGAGGCAGTGAGGTGCTGTTATGCGCCCTTTGCAAATCCAGCAGGATTCAGAACAAGAACCCATTCTTCTGGGTCCAGCCACTGAACCACAAACTCTGAGAGTGTACAGGCCAGGACAGTTTCCAGATCAAGAAAGTGGAATCCACATATGCATATCATTAAAAAAACAGTTTTGAATGTCAAAAGCAGGGGCTGCACAGAACTTACTTGAAAAGCTGTAAGAGAAAAAGAGGTAAGGACAAATACAAGGAGATGATCTGAGGCTTTCCCATGGCACATTCCCCTCTTGTACAAAATAATTTATTTTCAAGACCTCTGGCAAACTAACCCATTTCCAGCCATAGCTCTTGTATCCTCTGAAAGGAAAGAGACCCTAGGTTAAGCTATTATTTTTATTTCTACTAATGACCATCACTGCATTCCCCCAGTGGGACACTGGCTCTGGGAAAAACACTAACCTTTAAGTTAAGAGCATCCATAAATCTGTCAGAGGCTGAAGGCAGCTGCAGCTGCTTATGATCTCTACAGGGAAGATTTTTCACCTACCCTGACTGCCTCTGAAACAGAGACAACAAGAGTTGCTCTCTTCACCAGATTAAAGTAACTCATTTAGAGGTCTAAGGTAGCCAGCTAATCTGTGTAGGCTCTTTAAGTCAACAGAAAGAAGCAAGCTTCCAAAGGGGGAGTAAGGACAAAGGGTGGAATCCTGCTCTGGCTATTCCTCTAGAGGGTTTTACTTCAGTAACAAGTGCATGCGACAGCGTGGGCATGCAAGAGAGCAAGCAGGCAAGAAACCGCCCTGCTCAGGTGGCACAAGCAAGTTCCATAAGTTAGCAGTGTGAGCAATGTGAGTACTGTCCTCCACGCTCACCACAGCATGCAGTGCATTCACCCACTCAGTGCCCAAAGCAGGGTCCATTAGCATAGATTTTGGGGTGGGGGAAAACAAACAAAGAAGGAGCAACACTAGAATTCTCACTAGCTGAGAACATGCCTTCCTAGGAACAGAGATTCCCTGCTTCTAGACACTGCTGGTTCCAGCTCTCCCCCACAAGACTAGCCAGCTCCTGGAGGGAAGTTTGCATGGAGCCAGTAAAGCCATAAGCGAGTGCTGCACACTGCCCTGCTTCGCCACAGGAGAGTCCAACCATCACTGCTCACAAGCAGGGAAGGAGAGCAATGAAGGAGAGCAATGAAGGAGATATAACACTTCCCAAAGGATTGTTCTGGCATGCTGAGCCAGAAAGAGGGCGCAGGAGGGAGGGAGGGAGGGAAGAAAACTTTCCCTTTGGCTTCTGTTTTGGCTTAGAAAAAATAAGCTGAGGGTTTGTTTGGTTTTTTTTTGTTTTTTAAGAACTCTTTAAAATAAGAGTTTTTAACTCTTTAAAACTCTTAAGACTCTGGAAACAAAAAGCTGCTAAAACTAGTGAATAAAAAACAAACACTGGGGACCAAGAGAGATAGAAGTGTCATGGTTGCATGTGTTGAAGCTGGACAAAAACAGTGTCTGGGGACTGAGGATGCCAAGGATATAATTACTGGCAGGAGGGTAGCAGACTGCAACCTCCTTCATTAGCACCCGCTCAAGATGTGCAGCAGTTCAGAAAACACTGAGCTGCTCCCTAAGCATTCTTGTGGCCAAATACAGCCCTTTAATAACACATTAACTTCTTATTTCAGTGAAAAATGCAGGAAATAAGCAAGGTTAACATAGAAGACAAGCCCAGTTCTCAGTGAACTTGTTTTCTTTTTTCAAAATAAAAAAGTAGTTCTTTATAAAGGCTCTTGGAGTGAGACATATTCAGTGGGTCCCTCTAGCACGCAGCCCATGGCGTCTGGCTCTCAGTCACACGGCAGGCAGAGAGTGTGCAGAACTTACTGGGTTCCCATCAGGTAAACTGTTCACAGTCCGGGTAAATCGAATCACATGGCCATCCCCATGCCTTGGTGGCCAGGCTGGCATAGCATCTGGTGGTGGATTGGCATCTCGCAGTGGATTGGCATCTTGTAGTGGGGCTGGATGGGTAAGGACCATATCACCCTGTGGCCTCAGGCCATCATTACTGTGCGAGTTTTGGCCTTGCAGCAAAGGCCCATCTGCCTGGCTTCGAATCCCAGAGACCTTTGCTCCCAGCAGGCTCCCAGCAGGGAGATTCTCCTGATTGACTGAAAAAGCCTACAAGGAAGAAAGGATGAGAGTGAACTCTAAAGGAACAAATCCAGTTCCCTCAGGTTCATAGCCCAGTGCTGAAAACCCACAAAAGCCCCAAAGAACTCCCCCTCCCTCTTTCTTGGGAGTACCACACCTTCTGCCTCACAAGCTGTAACTGGCTGTTGCCTGGCACCAGGGGCTGCTCCTTCAGTGCCTGTAATTGCTGTTGCCCCTTCCCAGCTCCTACTTCTTTGAAACTCGGCATCTTCTGTAGCACTTCCTTGAACTGCCTGAACTCTTCCAACTGGGCCTGAGGGGATGAGAAGGGCACAGAGAAATCTCACAACAGCAGGATTAAACAACTCCTTGCTGACTCTTTTTTGGGCAGTTGTTCAACACTGATACTCTACTAAAGAGAGGGGGTGGGGGGAAATGCACATCTGTTAATGATAACAAGCCCAAGCCAGGCTTAAGCTTTCCCTCCAGATTTCATGGATATTTTGTACTGCCCCTTTGCCAGTCTTGCATCTTATTTTATCACATGCTTTTACCTTGGAAACACTGACCCGTGACATCAGTCCTTTGAGCAACGCTGTTTACAGCATGAGCCATTGGCATAGCTCCTGCTTTTGCACGAGAATTGCATCTTGGGGCTTGTTAGGTCGGGCTTCCTCTCCTTGCATACAGCTCACAAACACGCATACATTCAGGTCAGCTTTTTTCTGTGCAGCCATTTCTTCATGGACGTGTTTATCTCAGAGGAGCTGACACAATAATTGGCTTCATTCTACTTGATAATTCAATTTACTTCAAGGTGAATGCAAACTAATACTTCTGGTCTGTTAGACAAATGTAACGCTTTTCACAGTTGAGAGTGGAGGAAACAAGGTGATAAACTGCAGCAGAGAAAAAAGAGCTTGAGAAAGCTATTCAGTAAAAGCTCCCCACTGCTCTCCCATTTATAGGAAAGTGGGGGCAGAGAGCTTTCCATGGGCTTGCCAAGGTACCTGGAAACAGACCAAAGTGGTGATTAGGCAGAGCACAGGAAAGCTTCCAAGCAGCAAGGAAAATTCAGCAGGAAATGAATTTGTGAGCAGACTTTGTTGATTTCAGATCTTCCCTCTGAAATTTGACCTTGACACTTTCCTTAAAACAAAAAGGCCTCAATCAAGACGAAATAAAAGGAATGAGGAAAGGGAAGCAGAAAATTGTTTATGGGATATAGCTACAGCTAGTAGGAGACTGCTTCCAATCAGAACAAACTAGAGAGAAGCAAAACTTGCACTCATCAAAAAGCTGCAAAGGTGGTCAACCCAGAGGGAAAGAAGATTTAGACTAGCCTTCATGCACAGATTATCATCTGTCACAACAAGGCTGTGCATACATCACTTGATGCCTCTGTGTCTCATTTTACCTGGCAGACCAATTGAGAGGCCAGGTATTGCAGGCTCAATCTGTCTAGGGCTTGTGAAACATGTTACAATCCTTGGATAACAAACAATCTCCAGAATGCAAATTACTCTTCTATAAATATTCACTTGCTAGAAGGAAGATCAGCAGCTGGATACTCAGATGGGACAAATCAAAGCTACTGGTAAGAACTGTAGTGCTGATAAAAAGCAGTAAGTCTGGGTGCGTGCTCCAACATAAGGCATCTGGCCACAAGGAAGGCAAATGCAGTTCCATTCACTCTTGTGTTATGAAGCATTCTGATTAGACGCTAGAAAGGACTTATGAGAAAACTGACAAAAAAATCATTAAGGTTTAAAACTAGTCTCATTGTCAGGCAAAAAAGTGAAAACAAAAGATCCAAAATATTTTCTGAAACTGTTGGGACCAACCCCTGCCACTTCACCAAGAGCCAGAAATAGCAAACAGACAGATGCTTGGAACACAACTTTGTTACATGATTGTCTAGTATATTTAGAGCAGGGAGTTGAACACTGTCTCCCACACACAGGGCAAATCCTTTTACTGTTGCTCACTCTTAATTTTGGCAAGAAATAACTATTAGCTCTTTCTTGCAAACTACTTTTCCCAATGGTCAACACTGAAGGAGCCAAAAGTTAAGCAAAGAAGTTGCCACCATGTTTTCCAATTTGTAAGCACTTGACTTTTCAGCCTTAAGCACATTTAACAGAGCTTTTTAATGCTGTTCAGAATACATGCAAGTTTGCATACTTGAACTGCTGATTGCTTTTTCTAATGCAGCAGTTAGTGGAACAGCATTTAAGGGACACTTCTCTGAAGAACTCATGATTGGCCCTACATGCTGTTCTAGATGCAAATGCACACAACATTGAGCCAGCAAGACAAAAGTAGAGCATATACAATGGTAAGCAGAGGACCTTCAGATCAAAAGATATGGACTGAAGTTGTCAGTGTATGACTTGAGCTGACTAGGTCTCAGTGTTTCTGGGAGACAAGCCACAAAGCAGTGACATATGCAGCTTCTTTGAAGGTTTGGTCAGGAGGCCTAAAAGTGAAGGCTAAGCTGCATTTTGGTAGAAGCAGGTGTGAATGTAAGGTTGGCAAGGATACTGGAGAAGCTTGTAATCACATGCCGTTCCAATTCCTGGTAGGGGTTTGCTGGACTGACCTCTAAGACAACTAAAAACCTTTGTTTAGTTGCCAACAGGTACACTGCAGGCATCATCAGTGCAGAGCATCCTGCCAAACTGCCTAAGCCTTGTGAAAGAGGAGAATAGAAAAGCAGTTAAATGGCAGGTCAGGATTAAGGCAGCAGGGGAGTCAAATACACTGACAGTCCATCTGGGACCCCTCAAACTACATCTGACATGAGCCAGAAAGCTTTCAAATGACAACTGCCCTGTGATGCCAGTAACTTGCGCTTCTGGCCTGAAGTGACCAATTGTCTGAAGTTTGCAGTGCCCTAGAGCTATTTACTATCCACTTCTTTGCAGAGCAAATCAGGCCAAAACACAAGAGCAGCCTTGCAGAGGGCAAAAAAACAACCACCCTCCCCACCTCCAGTTTGAGTTCAGCAGCCAGCTAAGGAAAAAGAATTGGTTTTCAACAGCATTTAACCACAACCAACTCCTTGCTTCTGAGCTTATTCTATAACCCAGGAGAGTGCTCAGCAGAAGGCTGTTAACTAAAAACAGAAAAGGCTAATCCAAATAGTGATGTGACTTTTAACAAAATAGGCTTATAAAGCTGCTTGTGTCTTGACTCAGTACAAGATCCTCAGGCAGGCACTGTGGAGATGTTAATCCCTCCCTTTCACTTCTCCCAGCAGCCTGCTCTTTCTTCTCTCTAGTCATCTGCTAGCCCCCAACTTCAACTGGCTTAGCAGAACTTGATGAGGTCAGGACTTCTGCAGTGTGCTGAACAGAGCCTCACACTTGTCTCCAGAGCATAAGCACAACACCGTGCCAAGAAAGCTTTATACTTTTCTGCCTCTCTAGTCTTAAGTCAACATTGCTTGCATCTTTGCCCCTGGCGTCTAGATTCAGAGCCTCGCTCCAACACTTTTATTATTGAACAATGACACCTTGTTTATGTAGCTCTTTCAGAATACTTTCAAGGTCTCCCCTCCTATTAGGATTTCACAAGGAGACACAGAAGGGGACCTTTTTTCCCCAGGGTTGCCGAGTGTCCATTTATATTCCCAGCAAACTAGGCAGGGCACCTCTGCATTGCTATTCCTCTCTGCAATTAATTTTATAGCCGTGAGCAGAGACAACTCGTCATCATTTAGGATGGAATAGAAATATGATGCAGGTAAGTGACAGGAAGAATTCCAGACTTGGGAAGAAGCTGGTTTGGGCCCACCTGAGTGAGAGCGACTCTTGTAGCATATCTGTATTTTCAGCTACTGGGCCAGATTCCAAGCTGGAGAATTTTACTGGTCCAGAACACATCTATACTGCTCATACCAGCCCTGTTTTAAGCAATTCGGCCCACTAGAATACAGTGGATAACTAAATTTATTATTTATGATTGGAAATTGGAGGATGCATCCAGTCCCCAATGAAAGATTGCCCCATGTTTGTCACATGGGACATGCTCTTGTCAATTACCTGGGAGTTAAGGAGTTGAGAGTGAACTTCCTGGTGGGCCTTCCGAAGAAGCTTGCTCTCTTCTCTGAGTTTAAAGACTGTATCTGCAACAAAAGAAAGAATTTGCACTAAAAGAGCTATTTTTGCAAGCATAGCATCTCTCTTCCTTACCATAAATTCCTCTGGACCTTTTAGGACTAAGTCCAGGAACTATCACAGAGCAGTAGCTAGGGTCTAGCCAAACCAAACACACTTACAAGCCTTAGTCACCATCCCCTTCAGCATTCAGGACTTCTGCCCATTCAAGGAACTTCCTCCTCTCTGGAGTGCCTCTGCTAACTATTGCTGTCAGGATCAGGTTCTTGTCATGCTTGCTATTACTGAAGGCACTTATCTCAGGATAAGATATTTGTTCCTTCTCCATTTCCCTCATCCCTTGCAGCTGAACAGAAGGACATCAATAGACAGTGGTCAGAGACTTCATTCCTGGAAACTGGAAGGTTAAGGAATAGCTACAAAAGAGCTCTGTCAGCTCTCACRCACCCTTAGCAGGTCCACTAAGGAAGTTCCCTCCAACTGCACAGAGAAGCTGCTTTCTGAAAGGAGGCTACAAAAAAGCCTACAGAAAGCAATCACAGCACAACCTGCTTATTGAGGACATTTATTCCTACCCTGTTTAGCAGCAAGCTTGTGCCCAGAAGCTCCCAGGTTGGGGTCCTTCCAATCTCTTTGCATGCTCCACAGCACTTGTAAATTCATTGTGTGTCTTGCTATTCATTTCATTGCCTTGAATATAATTCTGTTTCTCCAGGAAAGAGGAAGACTGTATCAAAAGATGTCAGCCTTATTTTGGATGCTCTACCTGAAACTCTCTTAAAACATCATTAGAACTGCACTGTGTGCACTGGGATTTCTTTGCAGACATAGTTGTGTTCACCATGACAAGGAGGGGTATTTTTCCATCACAAGACAGTCACTTTGCTCTAGGCTGAATTGTATGTTAGATTTCAGCTCAAGATTATACGTATTTCTAATTACAGTGGTGCATCTTTTTATAATGTTCATCCTGAGGACAGGGCAGTTTGCCATTGCAGTTGGATGCTATATTCTTCTCTTGCAGTGAAGATGGTTAACACGGTAAGAAGCAAGCTCTAGGAAGCTACATGGAAAGAAAGGCAGCTCTGTCTTCCCTGCAGCCAGAAGCTGGGATTACAGCCTGCAAGACTACAGATCAAGTGGCTTTAACTGAGTTAACTTGGGCACACACAGTGGGTAAAGCACATACTTCAGCTGTGGTTGTTGGCCTAGAGCAGCAGACAAGGGATACATTTGCAGGTAGCTAGTTCAGCCTAAACGACAGCTAGCACAAGAGTAATACTGCAAAGACCCCCCAACTACAATGCAGACCTTCAACAGAAGCAAAGGCATCCCCAACATGGGAGAGATGTCTGAAGGAAGGCTGGAGTGTCACTGAGCCAATACCTCAGGAATCTCTAGGTCTTCAAAGCACATTCAGAAACTGGAAATCAAAACCTTCATGCCACTGTGTCCTTCCTCTACCGTCACTGTGGCAGGAATCTGAAATCTTGGTCCTAATAACATCAGAAGGAGTCTTACCACTGGTGCCAATGGGACCAAGGTTTCCACTCTGACTGCAGGGTCTTTGCTCTAATGAAAGTTCAATAATGATCCAAGCTACCTCTCTGCCTTCAGAGCTGACTGTGCGAATAAGCAATGAGAAAATTGGGAAGTGCGAGATTAGAATTGGGGAACCCAGCAGAGGACAAGCTGTGCTGGGGGTGTGATATGTGGCATAAATAGACAAGTCCTATAAAGCTAAGAAGAAAATACACAGAAATCATAACACAGCAGGAGAGGGTCTGGAGCACAGGGGAGAAACAAACAAAATCAAACAGGTCCCAGTTAACAGGACTGTGAAGCTTCAGCTACCTGAACAACAGCTTACACTCATACTCTATTATCCAGTATCCAAAAACTACTTCCAGAGGCAGGGATTTTCAGGGACAGGGCACAGCAGCCCCAATAGCACCACAACCATTGGGTCACATGATAGAGTGGCAGCTGCAACACCCCAAATCCCAGTGTCATATGCATCTAGGTAGCTCCATCATCAGCCTGGAGAGCTAACTTAAAGAAACCAGAGTCACCAAGAGGAGCTACCAAACCAAGCTCCACCTTTGAGAGCAGTCCTGCATACTTACCACTGGGCTTCTGGTTTCTCCCAGCACCCCTGGAGTGAGGTTTTCATTTTTGCAACTGAATCTGGCAAAAATCCTCCAGTTCCACTTTAGCAATTCAGAGCAATGCACACCGCTCAGATGCCTCTCTTTGTTCTCTATGATACTGAGAGGTACGCCTTCCACCACAGTGACACACTATACACAGAAGTACCAGTGGAACATAAGGAAAGAAAATTAGGCCTTAGAAGTGCTGCTAGTTCTTCACCTTTGCTTGTAAAACTGCCTTGCTTTTTCCACATGCCATGGTTCCCGATGCCTTTTCCTAAGGGAAGGCTTACTAGCCAGCTTTGTCCTTAAAGCACAGAATAGAGCTGGGACCAAGTCAACAGCAGCCTGGGAAGACGGACAGAGAATATTAATATCTCACCCTTAAGTCAATCTTCCTGACCAGCTTTCCCTCTTCAGATTGTTTTGCTAATTTTTATTCCCCTTTCTCTGTGGCAGAATTCATTTTCTTGCCCCTTTTTTTTTTTTTTTGGGGGGGGGGGGGGAGGGCAGTGCACAGGGTGAGGGAGGGGTGGTGAAGGGCTACATATTTCAAGGAGATTGAATTAAATACTTCAGTAGCATGTTTCACTCGCCTGTGCTTGAGCTCCCCTTTCCAGCCTAGCAGATATGATCCTAGGCTAATCCTTCAGAGAGAGAGGGCAGGGAAAGAAAAAAGTTAGTGACTCTCACTCTCCCAGACCTAATCTAAGTTAAGGACAGATGTGAACCTCAAAAACCCCAAGACCCAATTAAGCAGCAGACTAAATAGAAACTGTTCTTTGGGAATTAAAAGGATCAGCATTCTCTGCAATACTTACACTATTAAATGAATTTTATAGACCTTTACCACATACAGAAAGGTTGTTTAACTTGCTTCCAAACTTAAATGTTAGAATTTACATGATTCTAGTATTTCAGAAACAGAACTGTTTTTTTTAAAAAAGTGTACAGATAAGTGAGAAATATATATTGAAATAGATGGAATCTCAGTGTTGCAATGTTTTGCCTGTGCCACAAAGAGCATCTCTTGCTAACTTAGCTGCAGTCTCCCACCAGAGAAAGGATAGGGTAAGATAGTGTCATCTGATGGATAGAACTGCTGTTTCTGCCCCAATCTGCTGTGAGACTACAGGCATGCCTCTGTGCCTTAGCCTCTCCTCTCCTGCTTTTGGATCATCTTGTCCATTTCAAGTGTTACCTCCTTGAGAGATGGACTATTTCATATTCTGAACATGTTCAACACCTGGCACAAGTTCTAATCTTACCTGGCACTGAAAATTCTGTACAAATAAGATAAGTAGCAGCTGCAGTAAGAGTAAGCAGTCGGCAAAAGTCAACTAGGTTTTTAAAATAACACCATGAAAGGTATTGGTGTTGACAGAGACTAGGGGTGCCCCATACAGTAGAGGAGTCTCTGAACCCCAGAGAACTGAAAGTTCAGTTAAATGCAAGATCACAGTCTCCCCTGGAAGAAGGAAGCTCCACCCCTTCTGTAATCCTATCCTGACAGTGTCCTGTCAGCCCCAGGAACTTGCAGGTTGAGAATAGGTTTGCCAGCCAAACCAACCGGCTGCTTTCGTGGTGTTCTGGAATTCCACCACAAACCCACCACCTGTGAACCCCAAAGGCTCCCCTCACACTGGGAAGCTGCTTGATAGCCTGCTCTGTATCTCTCAGCTCCCCTCACTGCAGGCTCAGGACCAGTTGGCCAGTTTCATCACCCTTGTTCCCAAACAACCGCTCTGCAACAAAACAATACTCCAACTGGGGTATAGAAGGGCTAAGGAACCACACCCAGGGTCATATAGGAGTGTTCCTATAGTGTTTGCAGACCTTTGGAAGGCCTGGAGAACAGGCTCTCTCCTCTCCTGAGCTCAGTTCTTCTCAGCCTCTTTTCTGCCTAGTGTTTTCACAGGTCTCTATTGTACTCACCCTGCAAGTTTGTTACTTCACTATCCTTCTCCTGCTGCAGCTGGGCATATTTCTGGCTGTGGGTCTCCAGTGTCTTACGGTGTTCCAGTTTCAAGCTGTTGTGCAGTAGCTGCAGGTCAAGTAGCTGCTTCTTGACATCTTCATGCTGGTTCTGAACCAGGAGAAAGAAGTGACAAAGTCAGTACAAAGAAGGGGGGGGGGAGTAACTGAAGTATTTTCTAGACCTAAAGCGACTCTGCTTAATGAGTTGCTTGGGGATGCAGAGGAGATACTGGTTCCTCTAATGAGGTAACGAAAGTTTCCAGGTACCAAGAAAGTGTTCTTCATGATCAGACAGCTTAGGAGGGGTATGAAATGCCAGTTAATAAGCTCTTTGCTTTGTGAAGCAGTATAGGTGGTCTCCTTGGAAGCTGCTAAACTGGAAGCAAAGTGAGGACGCAATGCCACTCCTGCCTGAAAAAGAGATAGAGACTCGGGGGGGGRGGGGGAACGACACAGCCAAGAACTCTTCCTATTCCTTCCCAGCTACACTCCTACACCCAACTCGGTGAGAGAAAAAACAGGCTATAAACTTTGACAATATCAAACCAAATGCCTGTGAAACACTGCAGAAATCCAAGATCCTTTCCAGAGTCCCAGACATGCTGAAGAGCAACATTACCTGCAAGGATAAATGTTTCCATGGTGCCTGTAGCATCATCTGTACACTGCATTACAAGGACACTTCATCTTTAAATAGGCCTCAAGTCTAATCCCTGTTGCCTTTCTATCTGCAGGTACTACTAGTTATTGAGGAATCAGGAAGGCCTAGAAAATTCAGGTTGTTCTTTCTGGTTGGTTTGCCTCTTTACAGCCTGGCTATTCTTCCATCCACCACTCCAAGCTGCTAAAACAGGAGCCCCTTTGCAAGGATACCACATCTTCTCACATAATGAGCACAGAGTGAGCCCAAATTTCTTAGTTTAACATGGGGGTGAACAAGCAGAAAGTGCCAAGGTAAGAGGAACTCCACAAGACCACAAGCTATTTCAAGCAGGCCAGAATTCAGGACTGTTTCATGAAGTCATCTGATAACAGTTCTTCAACTCTCTTCTCTCCTCTCCCCTCATACTGCCTGAGAACAAAACATGCTGAGACATCTTTTTACTGAAATCCACCGAACCAGAATTCATCTCCTGTTGGGTTCCCATGGTAACCCAAAGAGTCTTCCCACATTCAGTTTGTCAACACCAATTATGTATGCATATTGATTGGCTCACAGGTGAACCCTTGCCCTTCCACGCAATAGCTCCTTACAACCCAGGCAGTAATTTTAACTGGCCCTCCTGTATATCAAACCTTTTTATTTTTTTAAACCTTTAAATGCTATTGATGTCTGCATTTATACCCCGTAGAACAAAGTATCTGTGGCCCAGGCATTCTCCCCCAGAGCAATTATCCTCAGCTCAAAGGAGGAAAGAGAAACCGCTGTGCTCCAAAAATACATACAACACAGAGGAAAAGGCTTTCATTGTGGAGGGGTCTCAGAGAATGAACAGAGAGACAAGGCTGTCAGGTTAATTGGATCACAAGATCAGAAAAAAAAAAAAATAGAGATTACAAGTGATTTCTGCTCTGGCTTTCAAAGACATTAGGTACTTACAGCTCCCATCAGAGCCACAGGCCGAAGTACTGCAGAGGAACCACATCCTTAAATATCATTTTGAGACCAAACACTTGAGAAAAGTCACCAACATTAACAAATGAGAATTAATTTTAAAAAGAAACCCTAAGCAATCTAAGGAATACTAAGTGCTCATCAACTCAGGTCATTTAATTAGTAGCCCGTATCCTGCCTGGCAAGTGATGCGCTTAATATCTATGCCCAGACTACTCACAGCCAAAAAGGAGGGAGGGAATAGTCATCCTCTGAGCATGGCAGGAAGTGTCTCAACCAAGGTCACACAAAGCATCTGAGGCTCAGTCCAGCTCATTAAGCACACAGAGCATCCTCACTCCCAGTCAGTTACTAAAAATAGCTGCGACCGACATATGCAAACATTACAATGAATCTAGAGGTGCTGAGTTTTATTGTAATTGTAGGACAGGAGATCTGAGACACACTACATGCAACTCCTTTTAGAGGAGCAGCTTATCTGCAAGCAGAACACTGAATCACTCATCTCAGCTGCGTGGATTCAGGCCAGCAAGTCCTCCCATTCCACCTTCACTTTGCTGTTCAGACAACATGCAGTGCCTAAGATGCATTAATTATGCAGCRGCTTTAACTCACTGAAGTGTTTGGGGAATTGGGGGGGGGGGACGACACAGAGTCCCTCAAAAACACCTAGTTCTGTCATGGTTTAGAGAGCAGCTCTGTAGATGGCATTTTACAGAACAGAATCAGTAACTGGATGCTCAGCCCATGAGCAAAGGGAGGACACACCTCATTGCAAGTTTTCAGAATCCAGAAATTTTAGGAAGCCCTTGTCAACAAATCTTTCATTTAAAGCTGCCTCCTTGCCTGCATACCCAGTGAATGCTAGACTGGAATCTGCAGGGAGATGTTAATAAAAAAAATTTCCAATCTCCACTCAAGAAGATGAAAGGAATCATAAGAAGATAAAGTCTGGCCACAGCAGGAATCCAGACACAGGCAGCTGCTGCAGCTGCTATTTTTGGACAGAGTCAGGCCCCTTGTCTCTTTGAGACTGGCTTGCTTGTTGCAAATGTTAATAAGACAGATATGGGTTCAATACAGACCAGAATGACAGCTTGTAAGTCAAGTGAGATCCCTTTCCTCTAAAAAGCTAGGAAAAGGCAGTATGAAATTGAGAAAGCCCTCCTGTGTGGCCTAGTGCATCAGGAGAGCCCACACAGCTAACACAGCCATCGTTAGAGAACTGGAGGTGCCCTGAGCATAAGGAAGGTAATGGCCTCACAAAAGCTCCCGTGCTCCTCAGTGCAAGGATCCCAAAGGGCACAACCAATGTGCTGGGTCAGCAGAGCTGAGATACAGTCACAGTGGGTTTGACTGTCAGGAGGGATAACCCAAGCATCCACACTGCTTTGTGCAATAAAGGCATTTAGCTGCACTGTGCCTCAGTTTCCCCACTGCAAAACAGGGGCCTCGTCTCCTTCCCAGAGAGTATGGGAGATTTCACTGATATAAAAATGAATCAGGTTCACATTCTACTTTGCAGAGCATAAGAAACATTGGTTGTTTCTAGCTCACACAAGAAGGGCTGAAACTGATCTACTGTCCAAATGCAAAGGCAGTAGGCAACAGAATCCTAGCAGAAATATGCCACCCCACCAGACTAAAAAAATGCCATCCTAGGCTTGCTATCAGCCCATTCCAAATTCAAACTGGCCTTCATGAAGGAATTCCTTTTTCCTGGCCAATTTTAACCCTTTTCCCCTCCAATTTAGGGGTGTGTGTGTGTGTGTATCCACTTTACATTACCTCAAATACAGGAATTTCTTCATTTTAATGCCACAAAGCTCAGTCCTTAAGACAGAGCTCTCTCCCCTTCTCCACCACACTGAGCAGAACTTTCCCTAATGCAGGCTCCCTGCAGAGCCCTTAACATACCAAACCCCATTTCCAGGTAGCTGTGCTTCCTGCTCAAATACGTCACACACTGGCAGATCTCAGTCTGCTCAGTATGCCTCCCTGTCTGCCTGAGCAGTGGGATGCTGAAGGCTCAGACACTACACTTCCCAAAGGGACTGTGCAAACTCATATGTAAAAATGCCAAGATGGAAATGTTCCCACATGCTCAGGATCTGGTTATGTTTCTGAAATCAGCAGGCAGACAGCACAAATTCACTGGGGCCCAAACAGTCACCAAGATGATGCCTTCTCTAAGTAGTAACATCCTCCAGAGCAGTCTCTCCCTAACAGCATGCAGTAAAACAAAACACTAACAGAGAAGGGTATGAGTGGAAGAAAATGGGTCTAAAGAAGAAAGCCAACAGTGGGTGACAGAACTGTCCTGTGAAGTCAAAACACAAAGGCTACAGTATCCAAATGCAGTGTCAATGGCCATGTAAAGACCGAAGGGAGACATACTGATGTGGTTTCATGGAAGTCTTTGGTCAACAATAAAAAATAAATTTAAAAAAGCACCATATTTGTATCACTAACAAAACCAAACTTTAACATTAAGATGTACTTCAGGTACAGTATGCTATAAGCCATAAGATACTATAAGCCATCCCTATCTGATCCACATACATGAACTGAAATATATTCTGTTAGCCCAATAGGGCAAGTTACAGTGAATAAGCCCATTTTCATGTTAAGTGACACAGAAAAGAACATGCTAAGCAATAGAACTCCTGTGTGATGACTATGCAAAGTCCACCACTGGAATGAGGTAGAGAGGAAGGCCTGATACAAAGCCCAGCAGAATATGAGGAAACTCTCACGAACCTGAATGGTCAGGAAGGAGTGTAGGTCTATGCCACTACGTGGTCCCTCCCTCTGGGCTGGCACTAGCTGCAGGAAACCCTTGGTCTCTCCTAGGCACCCTTGGTAAGTGAAAGCATTGACTTTCCGGTGCATGTTCTTGAGTGCACAGATGATGGTTACCCAGAACCAGGCTCTTCCCTTACCTTCAGTATCTTGTGCTGGGAACTGAGGGCCCCATATCTGTTCATAGAATCTTGCTGGAAAAAAGATCAGAGTGCCATTAGATTCCAGAAGACCCCAAGGCAGATGAGACATACATGAGTGCCTGCCCAGCCACTGCACAAATAGCAAATTCCCATGCACACTCACACGCATCCCGACTGGGAACTGGCATACGGATATCATCAGCATAACATACAGCCTGACCACTGCTGGGAAAGAACCCTTTCAAAACAACCCAGTTACCAGCTAATTAATTGCAGGAACAAGTCATACTCTTCATCCAGTTCTGAGCTCTGACCTCAAAATACAGCAAGGAGGAGTTTCTTTTAATCACTGTTTACCGATTTAAAGAAAAAGCAGCCTGATTATCATGTCAGCCCCACCAGGGTAAACTTGAACTCCACAGAGTAGGGGAATTACATTAGTTTAAGTACAGTTACCAACTGACTTCAAATATGGGAGCTGAACTGCAAACAGTGAGAGGTTTTGCTCTCTTGATTGGCATTTGAAGTAGTTTTCCCCAGACTCTGGTTCTTCACCTAGGATGGGCCCAGCACTGGAAGAGCTTTCTGAAGTAAAACCCTCCCCAAACCAGGCTGAGCAGTCTTTGCTACAGCTCATGCCCATCAGACAGCACTACACTTTCATCTACACACAAATTGCACCATTTAACAAGGAAAAAGGAAAAACAAAACAAAATTGATCCCTAATTGATTAAACCTAAAGCAAACTCCTGTAACTAGGCACAGCTCTCAAACTGAGCTAAACTGACACAAACCAACAGCACAAGGGGATTTGCATGTGTCCACAGAGGGGGTCTCTGCACCAGTTTAACAGATCTGCTCATGTCTCCACAAGGGTCATGCTTTTCCCTTTTGTCCCCTGTGTACAATTCCTCACTACAGCACCAGCACCTCAACACACCAGACATGAAATCCACCAGCTACCTGTACTCAAAGGCTGGGTCTACACAGCGCTGGTGGCACTGGAGACCGACCATGCTGCAGCTCTTCCTATTACATGCACCTTTACAAGCACCTTTGCTGGGATCTATATATGAGCAATTTACATCAGCAAGGCTGAGACAGTAGGCATGGAACTCCAAACTAAGCACCATGCAGCGCTATTTCCAATATAACCCACAATTTGACTTATATGATAAATACTTAACAGGATATGAAATATTACCAGCAAATGAGCATAAATTGTAAGGGAGCTACCTAGTCATTAGAATATTCAGATATTCATCCATGAGCTTCTTTCCATAATGGGATAACTTTCAGCATCCCATTATCAGTCACAGATGAGCAGGCTAAAAGCAATCTCTCTCCTCCAGCATCTCATCAACAGATGCTCCAAGAAAGGGGTAAAACCAGCCTTATAACATCAAGTGAATGGGACAGACTAATCCAGGGATGCATTTCTTCCTAACCCATGTTGATGAGTCCTTCTTTGCCCTGCCGAGTGTAATTGTTGATAATATTCCTGTTCAGACCTGTGTCATCCCCCATCCCCTCCCAATCCTCACTAACATCTCCAACAGCATCAATACTTGGTTTAATCAAAAACATTCTGCTACCCTCTGTGCTGCTGGGTAAATGGCACAGGACAACCTTCAGTAAGGCCATATAATGAGGCAGGACATTTGTTTCACAGGCTTTTTACACCCCCCAAAGAGCAGTGATGGAGCTTGGTCCTTGGGACAGGGTCAGATCATACAGTATTTCAGCTGCATAAATGAAGACAAAAAGCAACCTGACGAATTAGATGCAAACACTTAGAAGACCAAGGTTCCCAAGACCTCTGGCAATTCTACTCTGTCTGAATTCAGAAGCACTGATGTTTTCACTGCTGCTGCTCAAAGTATCACATGCTGGTCATTTGACTCCATTTCAGGGCCAATTGGGGAACACTGAAGGTGATGATGAGGGAGTCCCACACAAGGTTTCTCCACTCCTGCCCCTTTCTCTACAGCAGGAAATTCCCTCTCCTGAACAGATCAGTTATACCATCAGTCTCCACCTTGCTTGAATCTAGCAGAGTAAAGCCAAACAAGTCATTTTCTCAAGACACAAGGCCTGGGAAAGACCATCATTTCACCTGATGCACAGAACTTTGCATAGCCATCAGCTGGCCAGCTAACATGCATCCCAGTAAGGACATGTCACCCAGCCCAGGAACAGGACAGCACTGAGTAGAGGATTCATACTGCATCTCCCGTGTGCACCCCATTTCAATTTTGCCATTCACAGGCCAGAAAAAAAAAAAATCATTTGCTGATCCCTGGAGACAGATAACAATAGATAGATAAGAAAGGACGTTGTGTTGTTGGGGAAAACCTATGTTCCCTGTGGTGTGTTTTGTTTGGCTTCTCCAGGACTCTTTCAGCATGAAACAAATTTTCTTCTCGCTGACAGCAGCACAGGACTCCCCAATACCCCAGGAGCTGGCAATCAAGTCATCTACTCCGCTATTGCATATGGAAAAATAGGCAGGATAGTTCTGGCATGATTCAGTCTTCCCTAAGGTGAAGTAGATCCTCACAAACCAACAGCCCTGCAAGGTGGAGCCAACTAAAGTTCATCTTGCATCAGACACCCTCATTGTCTTTCATACCTGCCAGACAGCAGCACTGGCCTTATCACTGTAATAGTACTGAAAAGACCTTCCCCATTCTTGTATGCACACAAACACACACACACTCTGAAGGATAGACTATACCCACCTTCTCCTTGTTGAGAGCTTCCTGAGCTTCTAATTTATACACTAAAAAATCTAGAAATGGAAGAGGAGACAATTTAATGAGCTGAAATTTACAAGGATCTGTTTTATATTTTCAGAAGGAAAAGAAAGAAACAGCCCCTTGCTAAGTAAAAGGCTGCAGCTCAGCAAGCTGGCATGCAGATGCTTCCAGGAGACTCCTACTCAGTCCCATCAAAAAATAGAGTAGTACTTTCCATGAGATCTGTCCACCCACTTAGCCTGGCCCAAGTGTCCTTCTTTTCCCATTCTATAGGCAAGTGCATTGGTGACTTCCCACTTCAGCCCAGATATGGCTGCATTTTGATAGCACTGAAGCTCTGGAATGAGGGATGATTCTGGAAAAGAGGAATCACAGTCTCCTGGTCTCACAGAAGCTATATTATCTGATCTCATCTGTGCTTTCCTCTTAAAATGGGAAGGTCTGGAAATTCCCCTCTGGCTTGTTACAGAACAGATCTGATCACATTATCACTATCTGCTATCCAAACTGGAACCAAGATAGGGAATATAAACATTTAATGTTGAATGGGTCTGGCCTGAATGGGTATTTGTGAAAGGCCCTTCCACAAAGCATGTCATGGAAACCTCTGGTGCTCACAAATTCCTGCTCCAGTGATACCTAGATCCTTTTTAAAGGGGCAATATTTGCTAGCAGAGGCACAGCTGAACAGGAAATTAAGCAAGGTGTGGGCCCAGAAAATAATTTAATGTGAGGAGATGCAGTTGAAGAAAGCAGCTGGTGAAATACCACAGCTTAGTCACCAAGGCTGCAGAAATATTCAGTTCCTAGTAAGCAACAGTCACAGGAGCAAGTCCCCAGAGTGCAGCAAAACACCTTGGCTTGCACTTCCCCACTGTGACAGTGACTAGGGCTATGGTTTTCCAACTCAGCCCTCTTCCAGTCCCCCAAGAAATTCCACAGAGATTATGTTAATATTGCCTACTGAATTTAAGCCCACGTACAAGCTCCACTTTTCTTAGTCGTCTTTTGCTCTCCCACAGAAGTAGTGCAGAGACCCCAGTCCACAGACTGCTGGCTGGACAGCATGCTGAACTACCAGTAAGCCTGCCCACATTGTTACTGCTGGAGACAGGGTGCCACAGGGCCAGAACACCAGGATGAAATTCCAGTTCTGCTCTGGTCACCAAGTTCACTGTGGGATCCTGCATGAGCTGCTCTGCAGGTCAGTCTAATCCAGGCTGTTCAGATCAAACACTCCACATGCAGAGATTCCAGAATTACTCAGCTTCCATCTGCAAGATGGGACACTGGAAAAAGTCTTTTGGAGACAAGGGCTTCCCTTTTGTGCTGCATTTGTACAGCATCTAATACAGAACTGAACATTGACAGAAGCTTTTAGGATCCAAATGTTATAAAGAACAAATAGCAGATGATACTCTCTAATAAGAGATGGCACTGGAAGGCCCAAAGATTTAAATCCAATGGGCCCTTCAAATTCTGGTTTTCTAGACAGGTCAGAGGAATAATCACATCAGCTTGCCAGAGCACAATGACAAAGGCACTACATGATTTGACACTTGTTTTGCTTCTCAGAAAGCTGGCTGCACAAGGACAAAGCAAATAGTCAGAAGACAGAAGTGTGCCACTGAAGCTAGTGCTGCTTGTCTTTTATCCCTGAGCATCAAATCCTCCACTGGCTTGGAATAAGAAGTCTCTTGAGTCAGGCCATGGAGCAAAGCCCCACGTTATTTTGAAATCCAAGATGGGCACAGCACTGTGGCCATCAGACTTCATGCACCATGACAAGAAACCATGTATTAGTCATTTCATTTTCTCAGTCAACTCCCACCAAACACCTGAAAGAGACTGAAATTCAGCTTCTCCCTCAACTATTTAGCTACATGCTAGAGCCAAACCTGAATGCTGTATGTCAGCATTTCCAGAAATGAAGTGCATGCAAGAGTAAGGAACAGCAATGTTACTCCACATTATCAACTTTGAAGATAAAAACTAAACCATTAAGTTACCAGCAACAGTCAGGTACAAAGGGGCCTGATGTCTAAGCACACTACTTCACTGAAAGATATGTGACTTATTCTGTTGGCTTCCATGGTCTTAAAATATCCTGCCTATATATCTACCCTTGGAATTCAACTTTAAAGGATCTTGCAGTCTATAGTGTCCATGTATAATGTAGTGCAATGATCCTAACATTATTAATAAGCACTTGTAGAACTCAACATCTTAAGATCACTTTATAAATATTGATGACAGAGTATTTATTTTTGTGAAACTGAGCAAGTTATTTCACAATGTGACAAAGTTCGTATATTTCCAAGAAGAAAACCCGGTCTAGCGCCAGATATAGCTAATCAGTTCTAAAGTGCTCAAATGCCACATCATGGGTGCTATTATTCACAGATTAAGCTGAGGACTCATGTGGCATTAAGAGAGAATACAATAACCCTCCCAGTCCATGACCTCCCAGCACCTTCTGCCCATGGGAAACAGACAAGTCAGTTAACTGTTCTCTACTTACAAAGCAGGGATGAGTCTCACCTGGATAGGATTCAGTAAGGTCCACACAGTGCTCTGAAGACAGACAGTGCTCTAGGTGCCACACATAGATCTTCCCACTGGATAGCTGGAGGGCTTGCTAGCCACTGCTATGCTACCCATGCAAGAGACTCACCTTCCTTTGTCTTCTTGTGTTCCCCTCTCTCCTTCTGCAGGGATCGCTCTAGCCTGGATCTGTGCTCATACACAACTAGGGAAGCAGAAAGAGGCAAAACATGAAATAAACCCTGAGATTTCTTCCCACACATGCCTTTTCCCAAAACAGGCTTCTCTCAGATCATACATACAGGGACATATGTGCACCTCAAATCCTGCTATGGGATGGGCCAGCAGGTGCCTGAGAGAGCAGACTCAAGAAATAAGCCTTTCCTCTTTTGAATGGTCTGCACCACTACAGCTTTCTAGGCTTTAAGCACACGGTAGTTCTCAAAATCCAGGCCAAGGAAATCAACAATTCTGAAATACATTCAGATGCCTGATGCCCTAAACAATGAAAGGACCAGGTCCAGTTACCAGCTATTTGCATTTCTTTGTCAACTGGGAACAGATAAGGACTGGAGCAGGGGGACTGTTGGACAGGAGATAATGGCAATTCCTGATAAAGCACACCAGCCCCTCATCCTGTGAGGATTTGCGATCAAGTTTCTCTCCATCATGCTTTGGAGTTTAAACTGTGAAGCCCAAGAACTGGGTTTAGCAGCCAGTGGCTGAACCGTATATTTGCAAGCCAAGTCCACTGCCAGGCTAAAGATGGCCAGAGCCTTTGAGGTTATCAGCTCTGTAAGGGCATCAGCAGCATGCAGGGGAGAGGGTTTTTTTCCCCTTCCCCTCCCCCTCATTAACTGGCCCTTAGATAGATAAAAGCCACTAAGGATGAATGGGCCAAGTATCTCCCTCTATTTCACGCAACAGTGTTTTGCACAGCAGCCACACGACAAATGAAAATGCCAGAGAAGCCTCCTGACTGATGATAATTTTAATCCACTCTGAATGCTAACCAAGAGCTTTTCCCAAGTCACAGCACTCAGCTGCAACAGGCTCCTCTGCACCCCCTCTACCCAGACAGAGATTGCCACCATGCCAGAATGACACTGGGCTACAGTTCAGAGAAACTTGCCTCCAGAGTCAAGATCTTTGGGACGAGTCAGGCCATGATGCACAGTCTCCAGGAAAATGAACAAAGTGGGATGATTTTTTCCACACATAAAACAACTGCTAATCCAACTGCTTGCCAAGACCTTGCCAAGCCAAAAGCCCCACGTGCTTCACCCTCTCACTACAGGTGAGTCCACAGAGGCTGCCAGCTCCGCTCAGATCATATAGTAACAGCGAAGGCAGCACATGTCCTGCACTAACAGGTATTTTGCTACCTGAGAGAAGATGGTCCAGCCTGGGGAAATACTAGACATGAAACATCCACATGTACATCTAATATTTTAGAGCATTGACCATCAGTAGCACCAAGCCTAGGACAATGTAGATGTCACTTTCATACACACATGGAGAAGAGCTCATAGGAAACTGGCATCCTAAAAATCAGGACAGGACATCTTCCAAAAGACACTGCAGCTCATCCTGGAATTACAAGGTTGATTCTTGTGTAGTCCCCACCTCAAACTCTGATCAGAGTAGTCCCTCCTGGCCTTAGCATCTGCAAGTTTGACACCTCTGAATAATACAAGGACTATTCTTTTGGCTCTGCCAGCCTGGGCTCATCATGTGACAAGCTCAGTCCAGTCCCAGGATGAGGGGCCATTCCTCAGACATCTATTCAGGCCCAAGGTCTCTCCCCTGAACCATCTAACCCCCTCCCTCACTCTCTAAGGGAGTAGGTAAGACCAACATTCTAGGCCAGAAATTCCCAGTGTCTCCATCCCCATTATCTCCTTCCTTCTCCATCCCTAGTTAAAAATGATAGACACATCAATGGTGAGAATCCTTCACCTGGGCTGGGCCACTTAATTTTTTCATGTGAAATGAGGTCACACATCCCAACTGAGAAATAATGAGGCAAAAGCAAGGAAGACAACACCACAAATGTATTCTCCAAGTCATCACATCAGAAATATTTGTGTTTCTAATCTGGAAAAATTTTTCCCCTCCTGAGCACATTGATGAGCAGCAAGCCTATCACTGCAGCTGTCCAAGTGCCCACTTCAGTCACAGCTTTATTTTTAGAAACACTTTTCAACAGACTACTCAAAAAGATGTCACCCTGAGAGCTACCCCTGCCCAGCTCACTATATGTCCAGGGCAGCACACAAGAGATTGTGGGCGCTTTTTCAATACATGCTAGGAAGCCTTGTTCAAGGAAACTGTCATCTTAAAAACATCAGCCACTTTCCAAAAGCCTCATCAGCTCTGGGCACACTGGCTTTTGTTAAGAGCATCTCACTTTCTTGCAATCTTACCTAGAAGAGCACTTGAGGACAAATCTTTGATGTGATGTGAACCTCAGGCCAGCAGTGAAGTCATGGCAGCAGGGACTAATAGGGATGACCACCAATTAACAGATTTTAAGATGCCCTTTCATGCACACTGAGCTTCCAGTGTGTATTTGCCCGAGCAGCTCTGGCCTAGGAGGAATTCCCCATGTTGGTGTTTCTACAAGCAGTTTTCAGCACACACAGAGCAGCGCAGACTTCCAGAGTCCACTGTGCTACTTCTCCTCTCCCAGCTAATAACCTAGAAAAGCTTTTCTCTCTGTTGCTCTTCTTGTTACAGACATGAAGGAAATACTCCTGCCAGTCTCCATCCAGTCACATGACAACTAACTACTCATGGCATCACAGTCTCAACTCTCCCAAAAAGGGAGGCAGCAGCCATGCTCAAGAGAAATCCAGAGCAAGGGACAAGGGAAGCAGAACAGAAGCCAGACTTACCATACACCCTTCTCTAATCAAGAAGGATGGCAAAGGAAACAGCACGTAAGAGACACCTAATGGTGAGGCTAGGAGAGCTGTATTCTCATACTCAGCCACTGTGCAATGGCAGCCCATTGTGAGAGAATTCCTCCATTCCAGACACCAGTTTAATATACCATTGTCAGGCTGCGTTGGAGAGATCAAAGAGAGATGGATAGTGCTGCAAATGCACCCTCCCTTCCTTTCTGTTCCAAGAGTACCATTTATTAGTGAACTGGCATAAATAAAATCTCTCCAGTTTCACTCCCCCAGAGCGTTCAGGGAACAGCACACACATGCACAGACACACCTGTAAAAAGTAGGAGGTGGCAAAGGGACACTGCTTTTAAAGCCACTTGCTACACAAATCAGCATGGCATGAGTTTTGGGTGGGGGCTGATATAGAACAAACTAATCTGGAGTGCACACCAGAGCACAGACCACCAGACTTTCTCTAATCCCCTCTGAACCTTCTGCCATACCATTGGAGTCCCCTGGACCACAGCTCTTAAGGCAGAGCCCGGCATTTGTCAAGAAGGCCTTCTCAAATATACCTGAAAACCCCACCTCGCAGAAACGAGATACACACAAGGACAGAAGAGCCAAGCAGATTCCTCTGCAATTACACCTCAACCACTATACGAAAAGGGGGTCAGCTGAGTCACAGTAAACAGTGACCTCTGCATGCAGTAGCAAAAGCTAGCTGATACAAAGGGTACTAGCCACTGGGCAGGCTACAAGAGCTTGGACAGAGACACACACAAGTGACAATACCTCCCCATCTTCTCTTCACACAATGCATTTTACCTCCCAGCAAATTCAGCAGCTCCTTTGCTCTTATTTTAAAAGAGAGCAGATGAGATCCACTTCCCTGTCTGCAGCTGGTAGAGGACAGCACATGGCAAAAGCCCTGCTGACTTCAAGACAGCTCTGCAGTGAGTACAGCTTTGCTTCCTCCACTTGCTTTCCTTCTCCTTTCACTCACTCTTGGCCCAGTCCTTGCACTTTCAAGCCCTATTTACAGAGGCAGCCAGAGGCAGCCAGAAGCATTAACAAGATTTTGTGCTCAAGTATGAGAATAGGAGGAAATACCTGATAGGTGAAAGGACACATCTGAAGCACAGGGTAAACAGTACTGAATTCCACCTCATAATAACACAGTCCTCCTTTTGTAGGGTTGGAAAGAGTGAAGTCAGATGGAGAAGACTATCACAATTAAAGTCATGCAGTGAGACAGCACAGGGCCAAGAACAGAACACCTGGGAGCTCTGACTCCCATACTCTTCTGCTTTCAGCACCAAATCAGCACAGGTAGCAGTACTGCAAGAAGGCAGCACAAAGGTCACAGCAACATGTGTAAGATATCACTGCTCCTATCTGCCAATCACTAGGCCTCTTCCACCAGCCAAATCCAAAAAGTTTCACCTTCGTTAAAAGAGCTGGACAAATGCGTTCTCAAAATAAAAAGGGTATCCATGGCAACAACCATATTCAGGAATGGGAAGGCTGACTGTGAGTTAGCAACCCCAGCAACAGGCTACAGCTCTGCCATTCAAACACACTTGGGTGGAAAAATATTATGAGCCTGACTCAGCTGTTTGCTTGAGCCTGCTGTTTCCAGAACCAGGGTTCTCCCAGGTTGCCACTATCACCTTATTCTGTGAAGAACCATCCCTCTCTCCAATGCAAGCAAGAGATGCTGACACAACAGAGACAAACGTGAGCTAAATTCTGCACTGCTAATCTTCATATCTTGGAAACAAAGGATGGAGGTTGCCATGGCTGGGACTGTGCAACATGTTAAGAGCTGTAGCTGTTTGAATGCCTCAAATGATGGAGTAAGAAGAAATGGAAACAATATGTATGAACACAGTAGTGAACCTATTCACAGACTAGATCAATTTACAAGACTGTCTCTTAAGGAAGCATGCTTTAAAAACCCTTCTCTTCCCAATTTACAGAAAGAAATACAAAGCCCCGAATGCAAGACGTGTCATGTTAAATTACCATTACAACACTGCAAACAAAATCACCCGAGAATATTTAATGCAGAAGACATTTCTTGAGTAACTGGGATCTGCAGACTTCTCCAGCAATACAGGCTATAGAAAGGATGTCACTGTATGTATTAACAGAGGTCATAATATATACCCCATTCTCGATCTGGATTTAAAAAGCATAATCTAGACATGTCTGTTAGAAGAAAGTGTTAGATGAGTCTCCTGATCTTGAGGCACCAGAGCTGCATGTGAACAAGGTTTGTCTGCATAAACTTCATTCTGTGGGTGCTCCAGGATCAACCCACCCTCCAGTGTTGTGCGTGCAACTGCTGGCTACCAGAAAGTGGTTTCCTACCAAACCTCTCTACAGGGAGCTCAGCAAATCCTGCTAGAGACTCCAAAGCTAGTGAGAGGTGCTAGCACTGTAGCTTTGGCAGACACAGGACATCTAGAATGTATAGGCTAGAAAAAGAAGACAGTTTAGCAGTGGAATAACACGTGCCCTCAGCCTTCCCTGCTGGGATCTCTCCAGGGGTTAAAATGTCATTCTGCCACAGTGAGACATTTATCTAAAGACAGCAAAGGAGAAATAAAAAGGAAGAATATATTATGTTTGCTTTCCAGCCTTTTGGCAGTTCTTGCCTAAGGAACCAAGTGCTCCTGCATGACTGCTCACTGACATGCAAGAGCATAGGTCTCTGAAGCAGGCCCAGAAAAGCCAATTCCTCCTCCTTTCCACTACCTCCCATTTAGCAAGCTGTAGCATATATCAGCCCCAAACAGGCTGGCAAGACTTTTCTAGAACCACAGATCAATTTCTCAAAAAGGAGGTGGGTTTCTTCTCTTGCAAAGGCAATGGGCAGTAGACAGGGTGATGACAAACATTACTAAGAAGCCTTTGCCTCTCTATTCACTTTCTGGACAGAGGTTCCCACAGGCCAGAGAGCAGAGCTCTCTAGTCTCTGAGTCTGACCAACCAGCCCATGTATAAGCTCTGTTTGCATTTTCATTACTTTACATTTAGAGTGACACAGGACTGGTCTTTATGACCAAAGGAACTATATGGAGGAGGCATAGGGTAGACCAGACACAGCTGAACTCACCAATCCAGCACATTCTTTCCCCTTGCTGCTGTGTGCAGCAATTCAGGTTCAAGGCTACTCTAATTCTAAACAGCAAAGGGGAGAAAGAAACAGGAAACAATGTCTTCTTAGAGCTCTTTAAAGCCAAAAGCTAAACCTCGCTGCACAAAGGCACCCAACTGGTCACAAGGCTGTGCAGGGAAAATACCGGTAGGCAGTGCTGGAAGAGAAGGAAGTTCAGAAGGTGTATGCGCGTGCGCACACACACACACACTCACCTTGGAGCTGGGCAGACAGCGCTTCCTGCTGCTGTTTGTATTTCTGGGCAAGGGCTTCAGCGTTCCTCACCTTTTGCTGCAAGTGATTGTACATGAAAACTCCCGAGCCCAAACATGCCAGAGCCACCAGGCAAAACCCAGTTTGCAGAAGCCCCTTCTGCCTCCTCGAACATATGCCCGTCCCCATGATGGGACTGAAACAAACCGATGTAGACTTGCACTAGCACCCTCGCGGTGTTAAAGCATCTGATTATTTTTCCAAACAGCCTTTCTCCGCCACAAATTCCCAGGTCCCCTCAGTTACCCTCTGCAAAACTCCAGCAAAGTCTTGCCGTTGGAAAACGTTTCTTTCCCTCCTTTCCAGCTCTCAGAGAAGTAGAAGAATCTCTAACAGCCTTTTATTCCTCATTGCCCAGCGGAGAGAAACGCAGCAAAACACCAGTGTCCGAGAGGAGCAGCCGAGGCGTCGGGAGCCGCATCCTTCAGCTGCAAACTGCTCCGGGGGGATAGCCTCGGGAGGCGTCTCGCACGGGGCTGTCTGGACGCAGGGCGAGTGGAACCGGCGGAGGGGAAAGAGCAGGAAGAGGAGAAAAACTTTTGCTTCCCATGTGCTGCAGAGAGGGGGGGGGGGAGGGGAAATCCGTCGCTTTTGGCTCTTCACCACCTCCCTCTCCGAGCACTGACCGGAAAAAAATAACCCGGCGGGATAGGGAGCCGTTCTGCTCCCTCCCCTTCGCTTCCCTCCCCTCCCACAACTTGCAACAGTTTCCAAGAGGAAGCGGCGACACTCGGGAGAGGGAGACGGGCCGGGAAATCGGCCGTGGCATCCGGGCTGCCGCGGCGGCGAGCCCGCCCTCCGCGGCGGGAGGGGCGGCGGAGGGAGGCGGGCTGGGAAAGAGCACGGATGCCGGGACCACAGAGCCCGCCGCCCCCCGCTGCTGCCCTTAGGGCCCGGCAGCACCGGGCGGCCTGGCAGAAGTGAGTGGCATGCCCAGCTGCCGGGGTAGCTCCCCTGCAGGCAGACTGCTAGCGAGGCTAGCACGGATAAACCACAGCCCCGCAGACACCCGCTGCCTTCGTGTTGAGGAAGCATCTGCACCACAGCCCAGCAAACCCACACAGGGAGCAAGTGCCTTTGAGTACCCAGCTCTGCAGCTGCATAGGCCCAAGGAGGGTTTTCTCTCTCACACTGCTGGACCACCTACCCGACTTCCATCACAGCCTGCTGACCCCCAGAAGACCTCTCTGTGGCTAAGGAGAGTTAGCATCATCCTCTCCATAAGCAGACTTGGGCCACTGATTCCTTCCACTTGTTTGTTTTCCCCTCCCCTTTCTAAACAATCAGACAAACCCAAAGCTTCTGTTGCTGATGCTGGTACCTGTTGCTAAAAGGAGACAGGTGAAGGACACTTGCGCTAATTAACAAGGAGGACATCTTAAAATGATTTCTTTAAAAGCTCAAAGGCTTTGAAAACAGAAGTTTCTCCTCAGGAAAATGTGAGTTAGTAAAGGCACAAGGACTTCAGAAACAGAGGGGCATTAGATGATCTAGGCCTTTTAAAGGCATCCTGGGCAGCTGTGGCCTTTCCTAGAAGCCACCCTTAATGTGTTCTGTTGTCTTTGGCAGAGCCCAGCCTGTGACATCCAGACAGGTGATGCACAACCAGGTTGTTAGGAGAAGGCTTTCTGGAGCCTTGCCCATATTCTGAGCTTACATGTACTATTTAACACCCCCAGGTTTATAATGCATCTCACCTGCACCAACAGAGAGACTGTCAGGTTGGCTCATCTGTTATCTGTGCTTGCAAAGATACTTCCTCTGGAATTCTGCCAAGTTCCATTTTTCAGCTATCAGGGGAATAAGCAACAATCATAACAATTAATGTTTCAGCAGCAATTCCCCTCCAAAAATCACATACAATTTTATAATTCTTAATTAACTGAGCTTTACAATACAGGTGGGAAACAGGTGAATGGCATTCCTTCATCCCCATAACTTGCAAATGGGAAAATTGAGGCACAGTATCCTGTAAGGTTATGATTTATCTGGAGTAACTAAGTTTTTGCTGTTCATTTTTTCAAGCACTTTAAGTAGATTTGGTATGTCTTTTGAAGTGTATGCTACAACAAGAGTGTGACTCAGTCTACTAGAAATTGGGTGATCTGGCTGATTGGGATGCTTCATGCAGTCTGGGTTATGGATCATTTGCATATAGGACTAAGGATGACCTTGTGCTAATTCACATATCCTCAATTCAAGGGACCCTCCACCTGCACTACAAAGACTGCATACATCAGACAGCCTTACTCTTCAACTATTTCTTCACATAAATGCCCTGGTTTGAGTATCCCAGTATCCCTTTGAGCTGTTTGTCAGGAGCTGGAATGTCTTTTGTCTGTATCTTGAGGACTGAGAAGGCAGACTGTGTGGAGAGGGATTTGAGTCTCAGTTTTGCTTCTATTCAGCACATTTCTTTCTTTTTTTTTTTTTTCTCCTTCTTGCTACTCTCATCAATTACTTCCTAACGTGATGGTTCCTGCCTGAGAAACACTGGGGATTTCTGAGGTTTTGACAGAAAGGACTCTGGAATTGTTTAAAATCCTGAATTATGGAATGTCTGTCTGAGTGAGATTTGACTGTTGAAGTTTTTGGATCTAGCACTTTTACTCTTCTACTGCTGTGAGAAACTCAGTTATAGATTAAGCTCCATATTTCTGCACCAGATTTAGGGCCAGATGAATTGTACAGCCCCAGCAGACAGCACAGAGGTTTGCTTGTGCTCTGCAAGTATTTATGTTATGTGTTCTGCCAGTGAAATCCTAGTAAACTGATCCCACTTCCCCTGTAGTCAAYGATAAAATCCTCCACTTCAGGCTTGTTCTCCCCATCAAAGAAGTACAAAAGCCCATAGCTTTAGCTGCTGTTTTAGGATGCTTTCTTGTTTTGGGGAAAAGCTAAACAGCTGCAGGGCCCCAAAGAGATCAGGATGTCTTAGTAGAGCACTCTCATAATAAACAGGCAAAATCAGAGCAAACTTGTTCACAAAATGGGAAAATAACATCAATGAGAATGGATTTCCCTCTTCTAGGGAATGTTCCCCTGCATTCAAAGCCTCTGTTCTAATACCCATGGCACAGACCACCTTCTTCAGAGAGTTTACTTTACTGTACCTAGTTTATTTTTTAATATTTTGGTCTGACTAGATCTTTATGCTTCTCTGACTAGGACGGATCAGAAGCTGTCCTTGCCAAAGATTTCTATGCACCAAAGGAAAAGGGGACATCTTCGAGGCCTAGTTTTGATATTTACACACTATTCATTTTTGCATTTTTTTTTCTTTCAACCATGCATTTTTCTGAAAGGTGGCCATGCCAGTCAGCTCGGAAGGTGCTTCCTTGAGCAAATTACTACAACATCCCACATCCCTAAAGGTCCACAGCCACTAGGCATGAGTATTTTCATGAAGGTACAGAGAAGAAGAGAAGCACCCTGAGCTAAAAAAATTGCCCACAGGTGACAGCCCTTTTCAAATCTTACTCAAAACCCTTTGTGCCTCAGGGATTATTTGATCAGAGCATCTCTTTTTGCTTCCCCTAATCCAATGGGTGGTCACATCTGATGATAGCTTTAAAATAATAATCTGGACAAAACAAGCAATTCCCATGGGAAAGCCCAGACTGTGTGTACTTGTAAAGAAAATGACACTTTTTCCCCCTATAGAGCAAGCCCTGATTATTAACCATCTGCACAAATAAGGCAATCCTGGAAAGCTCCATCATTTTAATTGGAGCTTTGGATTTCGTAGCAGGCATTTAGTCAGCTGTGGGAGTGTTTTCAGCCAGGTTATGTAAATGTTGTCAAGAATACCAAGTGTCTAAAAAAGACGCATGTAAGAGGTGTATGTCTGTGCAAGTAAGATGAAGGAGGGAAAGCTTTATTGTTCAGGGGTTGCAGTTTCACGAGAGTTTTTTTAAAAAGCATCTGATCAATGGCAACATCCCCAACCCATTGAAATTGACTAAGCAGGACATTTTCTACCCTTACAGCCCTTACCAGTCTTTGAAGTGACATCCAGGATGACCCACTTCAGGGATCTGGTGCATAAATATGGGAGGGCATAGGCTGAGCAGAGGCAGGAGCCTTTTGTATGAGGAGTGACAGGCACAAATGTTTAAAAAATAAAGTTTTCTCAAGTGTGCATGCATACATGTACATGCATGTATTTACAGTGTTAGAATGTCTCTATTTTATACCCTTCCTGCCACATACAGAAATTCCCAATTTCTTTCTTACAGGTGTAGAAATGTGCTGAATTAAACAATTCCCAAGGGCAGCTCTTGACTCAGTCTCTCCAAGGTTAAGGGGCAGGGAAGCTGAACATTCCTTCCTTCCTGTAACAAGAAGTGACAGCTTCTAATTACGCTCCWTTAGAAGGTGCCTCAGGGAACTGATGGGACCATTTTTCAGAATGCATTGTTTAAATTATTTTTTGTATTAGAAGGGCATGCTGGCTGATCTCAGTGGAGCTCAGCTATCTTCGTTATCTTCCCCAAGCCTACGTGTGCACTTTGAGTCACCTCATAGCTGTGCCATGCCTAAAAGTTAAGGATATGTGATCTCTAGAAATCCTGATGTTCTCACAGCCCTGTCACACTTTATGGAAAAGAGCTGAGCAGAAATATGTCCATGGCCATAGTGTAAGAGAATATGAATGAGGGGAACATAATGAGCATAAACTCTGGTTCTTTGAAGTACCAGGTTTTAGAGTCAAACTCATCATCCAGAAAACTATTCCATAGAATAGTCCTTGAGACTACTGAGCTGGAGCTCCAGGAGATCCATGCTTACATCCACTAACTGCTAGATATATCAACACAGCTAACAGGTCAACAACAGTAGAAAGCCACTCCCAATCTATAAAGACTGTTGGTAACTTCAAGTTCACAGCCCATATCTTAAATACAGGGCAGTCAAGGTACAGATAAACTTCTTCTTTGAGGCCTTAAAGAACCATACTCCAACCCCAGTTTAGTGTGCAGCAGTGTTCCTAGCCCTTCAAGCAGAGCATAGCTCTCCAGCAGAAAGAGTAGGGAAGCATCTTGCACCAGCACTGCCAGAGTTGTTCCAAAATGCATCCAGGGAGCTGAGATCATTTGGAACCCACTTTACTGAAATCCACCCTGATGATTTTGACTTTACTGCAGGATCCAAACTGGAAGGGACCTGTCCTCCATGCATCTGAGATCTAAAAACTGCAACACACATGCAAGACTAACCAAATTTGATAATGGCAGAAGCCCTCAGACACATTCTTGTAAGACCACTCCAAGACAACCCAAATTTAGCTATTCCTATTGAGAAGCACCCCTCCAAATTCCAGCATAAAATGGTAGGTGTTTGGATATTTTGGCATGTTAACTGGTACTTTCCTTGAAACCCCAGCTCCTAGAGTCAAAGGATTATAGGAGAAAATCATTACTCTTTGAAAAACAATTTATATTCCAAGCACTCATAACAAGGAAAATGCTCCACAATGTGATTTACTTGCATCTTAATTCTGGTGGAACAAGAAAGCAGATTTACCTTTTAATTCCTTCTCATCTTTCACAGTTTGGACTGGTATACCTCCTGTAAAGAAAGCACCTTGCCTTGAGTGAGAAGAAGCTGTTCTGAACCAGTCTGGCATTCAGGTTCCTTTTTGATCAAAAGCAATGAGGATTGGTTTCAAAGTGACAAAGCAGCAAAACAAAATGGGGCAAAGAGTTTATTCTCCCTAGAAAACAAATCACAGTACAATTAGAGCCTTGTGACTCCCTTGCCTGTTTCTCTGCAGTACCTGCAACATACAAGAAACCATTTCAAAGGGAGTTAGTGCCTGCTAAAATATGTATAAAGAGTCTTTACTGCCTTACCAAGGTACAGATGGCATTTTTATCAGAGCCAGGGAACATTCCAGCTCCCAAAGGTAATAAAAATAAAGTTTACCAGAAAACAACAGCAAATGAGCAAAGGATTTTTTGTGTGTTTCCTCAGGTGATGCTAAACTTGCTGCTACTTTAAGCCAGGTTCCAGCATCCACCCCGCCTTTGCCCCCATGAGGTACAGTCACCTTGTACTGCTAAACCATCCCAGGACTGCTGTTGCTGGCCCAAACCTTCACAGCTTCATATCTTTGAGACTCAGCTGATGCTGTAATGCACCACTCCCCTGGGGCTCGTGAGTCTTCACTAACTAATTGAAGGATCTGGCGATTCTGACTCTGCACACAGCCTGTGCATTCTGCTCAGCCCTGGGACTGTTAGACAGCAAGGTCCCTTGTGGCACTGGCTCTTCTTTCACTCTATTCTTTTTTTTCCATATCAGGTTATGGGCAGAGCTGCCAGGAGAAGTCTTTTCACATGGCTAACATGGATAAAGTCTTAACTTTTCATTCCAAAGAAGCATTCGTGAAAAAAGATGGTTGAACTGGAATAAAGCCAATGAGTGGTGCAGCCAGTGAAGCCCTGCCCATCTAAGAGGGGGAGTCACAGTGGGCAGGGGCGGGGGACACTCTCTTGAATTTGTTAAGCAACAGGAGAAGAGCTTGGCAGGACCAATCACAGCCTGCTGACCTCAATCACAGATAGGAGCCTTCCTCACTCTATGAGGAAAGGAATTTGCCTCCAGGATTTAAGTATGTTTCTATTCCATGTGGGCTCTGTTCTAACTGGAAAAAAATAGTACCCATATATATAGAGAATACTGGCACTAGCACAGCAGTTTTTCTTCCTGTGCAACCACTGAATTTTATGAAGTCCAGTATTAGCTGTTGATGAATAGCATCTGTAGAGCTGCGCCTCAGAACCCACTGTGTTCATACTCTCATGCTGTAACATTGCCTAGTGCAGGACCCTAGACATTAGTATGCCTAAAATAGCAGGGAATTTTGCAATTTTTTACAGTACCTCTCTGATGCTGGGGTTTATTTCTCCCTTTTTGTAATGAAACTCMGAAAGTCACTATTCTAAAAAACACAAAAAAAAATTGGTCCCTGGACTTTCTTGCCATGCCATTCTGGATTGTCCAATAGTTTCTCTTGCTATCAGGAGTCAGGTTGTGGCTGGTACAGATATTTTCTTTGCGGTGTGTGATATGCCATTTGTCATATCTCTTTGCTTTGCCATTATCTCTTTAACTGTGGCCATCAGCACAGAAGAGGGGGATTTAGGGTGAGATTTTCTGAACTGCTTAATTACTGTTGATTTTAAACAGAATAGACATTCCTGAATCACTTATGTGTTTTTGAAAATTTCATTCAGTGTCCCAATTTTCCTGCACAGAGATAATGGGAACATAGTCAGAATGTTTCTGCCAGGGCTATGCCTCTTTGACTCAGAGGTCTACATTTGTTTGCAGAACAGTGGCAGGAGGATCTCATCCACCAAACATGACTATCTGGGATTCCTTCTAAGGTGGCTGTCTTCAGCAGCCTCCTGCCAGGTATACATCCCCAGCAGGCACTGAATGGATACATTTAGTAGTAAAAATTCAATAGGGAAAACAACTAGGACATGGAGCTATAGAAATGGAAACTAGCTCCCGTTCTATATTATGCTGCCAAAAGTTCTCTCTGCGGCCAACAATCAAGCTGACACTAAGCTAGTTAGAAAGACCTCTAAACATGAAAAATTGTTACCTACTCATACTACCAGCTCTACTTTTCTGACCAACACAGAAGTCTTAAAACACTATTGCCGGTTTGCCTCCCTGCTCACAAAGCAAAGGAGATATTTGGAGATAAAATCTGCAGAAGTGCSTATTACCCTAAAGATCATGTGGCTGTACACAAAAACTGCCAATTTGGCAAGCAGACACTCAGCTCTTGCAAGCAAGTGCATGTTCTAGCCAGCACAAATTCGACCTCAAGGAGCAATTGCAGTCACATAAACTCCAATTCTTATGTAACACTGAATAACAAGTCTCATGGAAAGTGACACTCCAGGCCCTGTTTATATGATTTTGACAATGGAGAAAGCCCTTTGGGGAAAAATAACTCAAGCTCCTCTTCTCCAGATGATGAGGGACGGTTGATGGGCTGTAAATTGCCTGTTAGACTTAATTCTAGAGTGCACTGTCAAATACCCAGAGGAATATTACACAGGACGATTATGCTGATATTCGCACTTTTTATCTCTGAAACTTGTTCAGTTACTCCCTCTTTCCTTACTCCTTGTTTATTTAGCTTCTTCTAAGTTACTATGGGCATGTCCTCTCCACCTCCAATTCAGCACAACAGTGCACTGCAATATCTCACATCCCCTGTTGCAATTTGATCCCAGCCAGGTTTCATATCTGGCATATGGTGGAAAAGAGTGTTGCCTGTACATGAACAGCCATCCACAGAACCTCCTTCCTTAGACACTGGCTGCCCTGTAAAGACACTCAGGAAGAGAGAATGGACTCTTCTGATGGGGTAAAGAGGGAAGTGGCAGATGCTCAGTGTTGGGATGTCTCCTTCCTCAACAGCCTAGAAAACTTAGATGGTCTTATAGTGAGGAGGTAGTGTCCCCTCTGGTGAATCTCCCATTGTCTGCACTAGCAGTAGGATTTCATACCCTGGGTTTTAGCAGCTGTGTGAGCAAAGACAGCTTTTGCAAAGATCTCCAAACCTGGACTTGCAAGAGGGCTTCCAGCCTCAGTTAAGGACTGGAAGGGGGGAGAGTTATTTTCTGTGTATTTGTTTTAAACAGTCACTACATTTTATGAGCTTGTTTTAAGAAAGAATCTGGCAACAACTACAGTGAGAAAGCTATTTCTTAAAAAGTTTGTGCATATGAGGCATAAGGGCCTAACCTTCCCCCTCCCCCACTTTGTGCAAGCAGGAGCAATGACAACATTCATTTACAACCACACAGAACTTGACATCAGGTAAATGAATAAATTACTTAAGTAACTGCAGCACCTGAAAAAAGGAGGCTTAGTTTCCTTGTCTGTTCAGTGGCTGGGAAAAGAGGGCAAGGACCAGATTCATCACTAGTGTAATCCCACTGATTTCACTGCAGTCACACTTGGGATCACTTTTGAAGGTTATATTAATGCAGCAAGATGCTGCATTCACAGGCTTTCCTAATCATTAACATTCTGATGTGGTAGAAATTCATGCCATAATACAGCACTGAGAATCTTAAGATAATAAAGAAGCAAAGCTGCCTGCTGTCACCATTGCTAGCTATTACAGCAGCATGGACAGACTTCCTTTGCAGAATTCCACATACCATATTCATGCAACACAATAAATAAACCATGTTAAAGAAGGAAGGCTAAGAAGACATTTCGGGTTTTGAAATCCTCTAACCCTACAGTTATAAATAGATGAAACAATTCAACAGCAATTTGCCAATTTTTTTTCATACAGCTTCCTCTTCTGTCTCCAGATATGCTTTTGCTGAATACTGGATAGGAGAGAGGGCAGGGGAAGAAACAGCTGTTTGGTAATTCATTCAGAGTTTCTTTATCAGACTCCTCCACTCAGCCCTGGGCTTTAGGCAGAGAGCCATCCTAGACCTCCACCAGTCTTCCACCTGGAACACTTCTTGCTCCTGGGACACTCAGCAAAGGTCAGAAGACAGGATGAAACAGATTGATCCAGGCTTTCTTATTTTGCAGTGATGCTCAGCATTGGACAAACCTGTCTTAGATGTTGTCTAGAGCAGTCACAGCAGGGAGAGAGGACTTCAGATAGATAGATTTCAAACAGCAGAACTGATGGCACAGATAATTAGCACTTGCAGATAAAATTTCAGTCCTAAAGAGAGGTGAACTGGCCACTGCTGGGAGTGAACATTCAGCATCCAGAGCACAAGAACTTGTATCATTGCACTACAGAATAAACAGCTGCCAGAGCCTCTGGATTACCCTCATCTAGAAAGGGATAGGAAGTTTCCAAGGTGAAGACACTAGTGCTCTCAGGCACTAGCAAATGACTTCTGTAGGACCAGCCTCAGGCCGTGCTTCTCCAGACAGCAGCACAGCAGCACAGCTGGCAGACAGGTGTTTGTTTGTTAACCAGAATCTGGAGAACTGTTGAGACTAACTATAGCTGTTTCCATGAAAGCAGTGGGGCCACACAGCCTATATCCTCCCCAGTGGAGTGTAGTTTGGTGGAGGAATTTTGCACCACAGGGGCTGATACTGAGCCTTTATACAGGCAGAAGGTATTTCCAGTCTATCAATCACCTACCCAGCACAACTACTCTTAATTATTCTTCTTTGTATATAGCACCTCTGTTAGGAGAGTGTGAAATTAGTCCCCAGAAGTTCCCCTCTGAAGTTCCCAAGAATACTTTGCTGGACACGGGGAGTGGAGATGACAGGCTTTGTCATGATGTGACCATTCTGGGTAGCTGACCTACTGAGCAGCTCTGAAAGAGTCACTTCCCCTCCATTTTCATTCTCCTCCTCCCTTCTTTTCTGCACTGACCTCCCTGGGGCACCAAATCTGGTTGATTCCTGCTGGAGGGAGGCCTCACTGTTATTTCAGGTTCAAGAACTACTAACACTCCATCAGTTTATAAACAATGAACAAGTGCAGATAATAGCATGAGACCTGCTGTAGTTTATAGGATTAGTGTGCCCTGTCTCTCCAATATACTAAATTCTGTTAAGCCCTCCTACAAAAAACTGTACAAGGATTAATAAGAGGCTCCACCACCCAGTTAACCATGACTATAAGAGCCAATTGATGCAAAAGGTAACACTTGACTCATGCGATGCACACTGAATAGAATCGCTTGGCCTTAGTTCCTAGTTGGCACTGGCATTTCCAGACCCATTACAAGTGCCTTGGCACAGCAAATTTCCATTTAGAAATAGACTGACCATTCTTGCTCACAGATATGATTTCCAAGGTTATCAGTTATTTAGGGCTCAACCAACACCACACTGTGCAGTGCCATATACCTCTCTGCTAATCACAGCCCTGACTGCTCAGAAAAAAATTAAAACAAAATGGTTGCTAAAATTTTCTTCCATTTGCTGTTTGAGTTACACAGGGCAGTAAAGCACTTGGTTCAAATGTTTCCTGTGCAAACAGTTATTGCATTAGAATATGAGTGTCTCTGTAATAGTTGCTCTTCTTATGAGGCTAGATTACACTGACAGAGAAAGGAAGGGAAAAAGAAAATAGTTTATATGTTTGAGAACACCATCAAACAAGATATATTCAATTATTAAAACTGTTGCATGGTTTCTCTCTGCACAGAAATGGGAAAGGAGACTGGATCCCAGCTCTGGGATGTAAAACAGCAGGTGCAAGACATCCCAGACTGGCTGGCTTACCTCTTTGAAAGAGTGTCATTGAAGGAATATCAAGTCTGCTGCCCCATGCTCTGTCACTAAAAACACCCACTAGCACAACTGGCTTCTCAGATACCCAGGTTCAGAAAAAACAGAGCATATAGCCTGGGATGAGATTCCAAGCAGTACCTCCACAACTCTCTCTCTCTTACCAGGGTTTCTTTAGCATCAGGAGATCAAKCTCACAGGAGAGAGAATCAAGGAGATCCAGACCTAGAAATACAGATTGTAATTGGATTGGCAAGGCTAGGGAAGGTCTGAGTTCACAACTAAGAGATATTTGGTTATCAACCTGTAGTAATTTTATGAATCCATGAGTATCCAAATGAGCAGGTGAAATAGGCTGCAAACTAGCTTAGATCCAAACATATAGATTAAACAAAAGCAATGAAGCAGGCTAAGGAACTGCCAAGACAACAAGTAGTAGAGAGATGTTTGCTTCTCTTAGGAAACTCTTGGAGTGTCCACAGCGGATTAAAGCGAACACATAATCAGCAGTCACTTATCTAATTTGAATACACCTTTCACTATATTTCAGTAGGTGGGAATGGATGGAGGCAACCTGGGTAAAAATGGTATCTCATTTCCCTACAGTAGTTAATCCTCCACACAGCAAGGCTGGATTTGTACAACTCAACCCCACCACTTGTCACTAGTCTGCTATTTTACAACACCGAACAGTTTTCCTTATACAGATCCAAGACTATCTGTCCCTTCTCTTTGTCTCTTGGTCATTAACACTGCACTCAGGACAAAAGTGCAGCAAGACTATAGCTTKTCACAGCTCAGTGCTTGTGCAACTTTCAAGGGCAAGTGCACTTTCTCATTGCTGGCATGTGCTTCCTTGTGGTAATAGGTCTCAGGATTACATCCAAAATGTTGAGAAACTATCTGACCATGTCTACAACATTCCAAAACATGTTTATCCAGGGTATTTGTTCAGTTGCGGAGGGCTGTACAGCATTCTGACTTGTTTGCTGACATTGCTGATACATTGCCAGTGCAATCACAATGACCCAGTGCACTGCTTCTTACACAGTCATTCATAACAGTGTGGTGGGATCAGACTCTGATGCAAAGTTGCTGCAATGAAGCGTATAGGATAAGAGGATGGGTTACCCTATTCTCATTTTACAGATGAAGCTGAGGCACAAGTTGCTTCTTACAGGACCCCAGGGAACTATACAAATTTCAGAAGTGAAGAACAGTGTTTCCCTGGTTACCCCTGTCAGGACAATTCCACAGCTGCAGCCCCTAGGCTGAATACATGACACCATTATATTTATTTGCCATCTGCCTTTGATTGCAGGCTCAATTCAGCATATTCTTTGCAGATATTTGTTTGCAAGTGCTTTAAAGCTCCCCCTGAGATTTCAAATGGATATATGAAGATCCAAGCTGTCTCTCGTGCTTTTTACAACGCTGGCTGCGCTGCAAAAAGCAGGAGAGCAACGGACTGTCAGCTGAGTCCGTAGACCATGTAAACACACATAAGATGACTCAGAGGACTTAAGAGAAACAGCTGATAAGCAGGGTTCCCAGACTGCCTGTTCTCTGGCATGTCAGATTGTCCTGGTGTATGCTTTTGGGGGAGTGATTTTAAATTCACATGAGGAAGGAGGTGAGTATGTCAGTAGTGAACCACTAGAACAGAACTGCTTTTTGAAACTAGCTAAATCCCATGCTGCCCTGATTGTTCTCAGAGGCACACACAACAGCACAGAAGAAATGGGGTACTGAAAAGGCAAGTTTCCAAATAAAATAACTAAAAATATTTAACGTCATTATGAGACAGGGGTTGGAATTTTAAGCAGGAATCTCACTACTACTAGGATCTCATACTCATTCCATTTAATTCCTTACTTGAATCCTTTTGTAGTGTTCAGATCAGCCCCATAGTGCTTTGGATCTCTCCCTTCTGGAAGCAGTTAATTCACTATGCTTTAAATGGCACACTGGTGTCTAACTATGCAGCCACTAGGAAAACCCCAGCCTTGGACCAGTTCTGGGCTCTTATTGTCAGGAGTCTTCAGACTTTGGTTCTACACCTCAACTCACTCAGTATCAGGAGGCTAACTGTAGTGAGAAGAATGCATTTGGGGAAAGGAAATAGATTTTGTCATGTGATTCTTTTTAAGCAGTGGAATTTAGAGAAGTGCCAACTTGACTTTTTTGGATTGCTCATGAGCCTTGTAGGGAACTCATGGACTGGGATTCATAAAGCTTAATGTTCTATTCAGTAGCTTTTGGTTCTAATTACACCCAAATTCTAGCTACATCTTTTCATTTTAAAAATCAGAAAAGGACTGAGTCTAATCCAGGTTCTCTAAAGATCTCCCTCTATTGCCTGGGTGGTCTGCCAGAAAGTGGTGTGCAATCTCCCCATTCCTGAATTTGGGAGCCAGGAGGGAATATTTGCCTCAATAGCTGAGCTGCTGAGAGACTGATTTGGCTGAGGCACACCAAACTCAGGACTATAAGGTCACCTTGATATCACTGGAAGACAATCAGTAAATTCCTTTCTCTCTTCCCCTCTACAAGACAAAAGCCAGAGGCAGCAACTATTTGTCTTGCTTGTCACTTAAAATTGACAAGCAAGTTTCTCTTCAAGGGTGTGAGGCTACCCTTTATCTTTGTTTGGCAACCAAATATAGGCAATAGGGAGCTAAAGCAAAATTGTTCTACTTAAAACTTCTGCAGCCAGGAGTTGTTCTAGAGCTGCAGCAGCAGGTTAGAGGAGCCTGAAGAACATAAATAAGATGGGAAGACACTTGGCAGCAGAAGGTATTCTACTGCCAAAGAGCCATTACTGGGCRTGTGATGCAGGTGATGCTTGAAATACATGATTGGGGTTGCTATTTAAAGCATACCTGTAGGTTATTTGTACCTCTGTCCCTGACTAGCCTGTGTATCTTAAGTAATTTCACTTCTGCACTCATTTCTCTTCAAAGCTGTCTTTTCTCAGGAGGTAGGAAAGTTTGCAACACATGACCATGCAATGACTAGCATGGCAGGGCCCTAGCTGGTGCTCTCCAAAATGGCTGGTCAACAGCAGTAGACACTTTCAGAAACTGCTGGTTTGAACCTATGTGACTTAGTTTCCTGTTCTGTAAATACTACTGCCTCCTGAGATTCTCTTTGCATCCTGTGTTGCGGTGATACTGTGATCATACATTCTACAGTATGGATCCTCTGGTGTCTATTAAGGGTGATTTTAGATTTGATCAAGACCCAAGTCAGAAATACTAACTCTAGTTAACTCCCATTCCTTAAATCAGAAGAATCCAGTTTCTTATTTTTAGCCACTGGACTCACTGCTTCCAATTTGAAGTGACAGACTGCTGTTGCGCACTTGCCTGTCAGACATACTTGCAAAAACACAGAGAAGGTGCTAGAAATGAAGATGCTGACTGGGTTCATTGCAACTTTCACAGCCTCTCTACTGGGATGACACTAAGGTAGCAAGAATTAGTTTTCATTAAGGGTTGATTCCCCTAAGGCCATCATACATTTAGCTTCATGCAATGAAGAGAGCTTGCCCTAGAAGTGTGATACATTGCCAATCTGTTTGTGCCACTAAGCAGCAATTCTTCAGACATCGGCAAGCAGTCATTTGCTCCCATTTGCCTCATGGCACTGTGCTAGTCCTCACAGGAGCACTACCATTGCAGGCCCAATTCATGCATCTCTATGTTGCTGCACAAGGGACATAAAAACTTGGCTGACAAAGGAGATGCTCTGTTAGGGGTGAAAAAAACTGGTGACATTATACCTCTGTACATGTACACAACACTTTATAAACAGTGGTATAGACAACTGACTCACCACCTCAAGAAAGCACGGCTGTCCTGCTCTGCAGGTAAACAGCTTTAGAAGAACTGCCACACTTCTTTCTAGAGAGTTTGCCCCAGTGCAGAGACTTACGCTAACTCTGCACACCACTTAGCATGTTAGATAAAAACAGTACTTTACTGCCTAGTGCTTACCCTACCCTGGGGCACAGAAGTTGCTTCCCAGCTTTTAGCAACACAGCAGTATCTACCCCACTAGCATTTCAGAGGAGACAGACACCAGCAGCCAAAGGCTAGGAAATTTGTAACAGAAGAGGAGAGAGACTTTGTTTTCCCAGAATCCTTTGCTGACAAGAGCAACCCCCACCCTGTCCCTTTGGATGAAGACAGTTTGTCTAGCTAATGAGCTGTCCTCATTCACCTGTTCTCATTCCTGTTCCCATACAGGCTTCACACCATTCACATCCTGGCATGATCTGACTTTTTTGTGAAAAATTTTTTTCAATGCTCTATCAGAGAAATTGCTGTGATATGCTGGGAGCTCAGCTAACTTTCTTAAGGATCCTATCTCCTCCATTGGTTCATTGTAAAAAAAATGTGATGGCTGAAGGCAGGACCCATTTCTTCCACTGCCTTTCATCTTCTATAGTCATTCATATCCATGTTGGATTAAAATGTTACATGCTTCTTGGTTCTGTTTTCCACTTCTTTTGTTTGTTTGTTTTTGAAAATGACCATGTAATGATAACAGAGAATCTGGCCCGGATGAGTCTTATCTCTTCGTCAATAGTAACTACCAGTACTGTTTCCAATTAATAATGGTACTGGTCTGTATTTTTTGAGCTAAATGTTCCAACACACCCAGGACTAACCTCAAAGGTGTGAATCCAACAGGTAAATATCTCCTCTTCCAAATCAAAGAAGTGGCTTTGATCTTCCCCAGATGTTACTTTTAAAGGAACAAATACAGCCCGGTTCCAGAGCATACAGGGAACCTTTCCAATCAGCTTTTCAAATACCTGCTACAGAAGGTTAAAAACAATATCATTGTCTTAGTCATATTTGCCTGACTGATTCCTCTAATGATCATAGGCCAATTATACTACATTGTTCTCAGTTACATCAGTTTAAAGCTGGAATAACCCCGCCAAATTTAGAAGTTATCAGATTTACACCACTTTCAGTCACACAAAGCTGGATCCACGCTTTGCCTTTTAGTTATGTTACCTTATTTACCTATATGTTCATTGGATACAGACGGAGTCCAAAGATAGACACAGGCTTTTCAGCATATACATCTGTTATCTAATCCTCATAATGGCTTTGCCATGACTCCTGGCTTATTTTAAATCTCCTGTTATTTAGCCCAGCTCCTGGAAGGCCCATGGCTCAAGGAATGAGGAAAACAGTTCAGCTGTTAGAATCTGATGGATTCAAACCCTAATGTTTGTATTAACTTGGAGTCATATTTTTTCCAGTAAAAAATGTTGGTTAAAAATCAGGATAGCTGCTAAAAGTTGTTGGCAAGGAACAAAGAGGAATTCCTCTTGGGTATGCCTTCTATTAGGCTGTGATTCTATTTGTCTCAGAATAGAAACCTAGATGTGGAATTGAACTTCCTCGAAGTTAAGGAGTGTTTCAAAGCTGGGTATTGGATGTAGGACCCTTTCTGACTTGTTTGAAACTCAGCTGAATTTGAAATATTGTTCAGTTCTCACTGAAGAGTAGAATTATCACATATACATCTTGTTCTATCCAGGTCATTGCCTCCAAAGGCAGTGTCACAAGGTGTAACCATGACATCACTGCACATTTGCAATGTGTGAGCCAGGGAAGCTGCCATTTCCAGGCTTCGTTTTTAAGGAGAGGGTTCCTTGAACCAGTCTTTCCACATAGAAATTCTTATATTAAGCACGCAAAATGGACACTGCAGAACACTGTTGTTGTGGAAAATGCCCTTCTATATGTGATGTGAAGAGACGTGTAGGACTGCCTGTTTTCCCCCCACCAGCCAATATTTTTTTCCATGTGCTGTTAGGCTACCATCAAAGAACATCTCCAGATTCCTGCTGCTGGTATTGCCATCATGTAGGCATCTACCTTCCTGGCCCAGTGCCATGTCTGTAAATTACAGATTATTAGGGAGAGGATGGGTTTCTTTGTAAGTTAGGTTGGCTAACAGGGTTAAATCCATATAGTTTCACTGATCCTGAAGTGGCCTTCCATATCTGTTAGAGAAGGTGGCTCTGGCAAAGCCTATCATCTGTGACTATTTCTGTATAACAGTGGTATCCAGTGGGCAAAAAAGATTCCCAGAAAAATACATTGGAAGATCAGGATAGGACCCTGTAAGAGCAGAAGCTTCTATCCCATATCCAGAGCTATGTTTCCCTGTTTCAACCCCTTGTGGTAGCATTATAATATTGCCACTGAGCAAGAGACTGAGGTAAACTCACCTTACTAGGCACCAGAGGATCCATACTGTAGAATGTATGATCACAGTATCACCGCAACACAGGATACAAAGAGATCTCAGGAGGCAGTAGTATTTACAGAACAGGAAACTAAGTCACACAGGTTTAAACCAGCAGTTTCTGAAAGTGTCTACTGCTGTTGACCAGCCATTTTGGAGAGCACAATTTGAATGGTGGCATGCATATTCCAACCACTTGCTACTCAGGTCTGTGAGAATGTGGCACTCCCTTCACATARGAAGTGAAGGGAATGGGAATTACTTTGAAGTGTATGTCTGTTGCAACTGTTCGGAAACAGGGCAGTTCAATTTTACTGTATGACACATCAAAGAAATCATCCTTCCCATTTACTTCCATTTTGCTACCAAATTCCCAGATGTTGATAAACTTAGAATGGTTCAGCTAATTATTTCTGATCCTGAAACATTAGGCTTACTGCTATCTTTATGAGGGATGAAATCAGGACACAGCCCAACACTCAGAATGAAATGACTCGAAATGACAGCATTACTATCTCCTAATTCAGCTATAAAATATTGTATTTTCCTGCTTCTTTACTAGCATTTGGTATTGCAGAATAAATATGCTTCTACATTACAAAAACCTATTCTGTATCTGGAAGCCGCAGGAGATTTGCCTTCAAATCCAAAAAAGCTTGATCGTTTCCTCCACGCCACAGGTTTTTTTTAATTCATGTCATGTCATTTAGGTTACAGGTTGGTCTCACCAGCACTAGCACTGGCAGAACCGAGAGGTTGGTAAACTGTGATATGTTGGCAAGAAAGAGCAACTGGGAGCTTCCCAAGCAATTTCACTTCCAAAACTGGAATCTTAGGAAACTATTCCCTTGCTCAGTAGTCTTGAGTATGGCAAAGACACTGCTTGGAGAGGTGGCATCATGATATTTGCTTTGATATTTAGTGCAATACAAAGTAGACCCGCTTTTGCCTTTTTATTATCTTGCCTGTGAAAGATTTACTGAATGTATCAATCCACTTTCTCAACAGTCAATTGTCTTTGCTGTGTGTTCTGTACTCAAAAAACTAATAGAGGAAAACAGCATAAAGCATGCTACAAACCCCACAGCAGGGGAAGAAAATGATCAGAATTAGCCTAACATTTCCTGTATCTTTGATGTTTGATGCTGTTCACAGTACTTTTGGTGTTAAGCACAACAAAAATACCACTTCTCCAAAGCAGTTATATACAAATAAAGGCAAATCTTCATCCAATATAATCACAACAAAGCTTTTTGTGTCATAGAGTGAGGTGCTGACTATGATTTCATGTTTGCCTAAGAAGGTGACTTCAGAGACAGTCTGTCTTAACCCGGTTTCCCCCGACCCGTTTTTTTTTTGAAAAGAAAGATTGAATGGCAAAAGCCAGATACAATTTAGAGTCTGGGCATGGAAGTTCACATGTTTGCAATGAGCACTGGTGAAAGTAAAGCCTAAGTTATCTTGATACTTATAGAGTAAGCACAAAAGAAGATACTCTGAATGTGAATGAATATTTTCAGGCAATTGATTTTTGTTGTATTCATCTGCCTCTAAGGTATTTTTATGTTTATACTAAAATATAATTCTGCCTGGTAAAAGTCAAGCTGAGAGAGTATCAGTGCCTAATTAGATCCACTTACCACATTCTCAAATACTTAACAGTACTCATTCTCCATCTTCTGGCCAAAGGGCAAAATGTGCTGCAGTTCTGCTTACATGGAAGTCAGCAGTCTGCCAGTCAACTCAGCATGGAGCAGAAAGTTAGAAGTATATGTATTCCATCTGCACTGCTGAGTCCTAACCTATTTTCTGTGATAAACCATTATCTCTCTCTCGCACATGCACACCCTCCTTATGCCTTAGTGGCATATGTGGATCTATTCCAGACTTGTAGCAGAGATGCTGGTGATATTTATGTGGTAGAACCAGATCTAAGAAAACAATTCTACCGCAAACAAAGCCAGAAGTCTGCCACATTAAAAAAATGGTAACATAGAAAATGCTGGCCAGGACATAAAATCCAAAAGAAATACTTATCTTGCTAGTAACTTGATTCCTTTAAGGAACTGAATGAGACTTTTTGGTGACAGAACTGGCCACAGTCCTCACAGATGGTACCATTGTGTGATCAGGTTTAATGTTGCTAGAAACTGGTTGCTCAAAGTACTTAAATAACTTTTGTGTAGGAAAACAGTGCAACAAAAGTCAGGAGGAGACCTTTTGGAAAGAGGTGATATTTTACACAATCTCCAAGTAAATTGAAGATTTGTACTCTTTGCACTTTTATCAATTGGCAAAGACCAACTGGTTTTTGGACAGTTCTTTTGAACCCCGTAGGTATAAAAGTTACTATGCTGTGATCTTGTTGCCTCAGGATTTTGCTCAGTTCAGCCTCCATAAGTTCTAGGTAGGCTGCTGACTATTGTCTGTGTTTCTTTGTTTTGAGTTTTAGGGCTCTAGTTAGTTTTCCTGATGGGCTAATGGGAAAAGAAAAGGAACATGCGATGTTCTTTGACCTTGTTGCCATCTTCCTGTTGTGAGTGAAGGATCTTATGCTGACAGGTTGTCTGCGCTGTGGTCTTATCAGAGTGCAGGCCTTCTGGGTTTGACACAAACACATTCCTCAATTTTACTGCTGTGAATGGTGTTCCACACTATCAAGGTAGGCTATTCTTTTAACCCTTGTTCTGTTATGTGATGACTACTTCATTCACACTAATCTTACTATTTTTCACAAGTCTCTACATTATCAGAGACTAAATGAAAAACAAAATTTCATCAAGCATCTGTATAACTTCAAGTGAGCCATGCTCAACATGCAACCAATGTAAGAGGACAGGTAAGCTTAGAACAAATGCTTACAAGGTGTCTCTGACTTCAACAGGGTAAAAGAAAGTTAGAGTTTGTTCCACTCTACTAACAGGTGATCCATATGAAGGTATCGTGAGTGTCATTAGCAGAGAGAGACAACAGAAATTCCTAATTTGCCTCTGCTTCTTTGAAAAGGAAGACAATATACAAGGAGTAATACCTTATGCTTTTAGATGCACCCATTCTGCATTTGAGTGTCACAATCATCCCAAGCAGGAAATACTTGAGCCGTGATTTTGCAAAAAAAGACTTCCCTGGTGTAAAGCTGTCCCTTTCAGAGCCCTCAGACTACCCGCAGAACAAAGTGACACGGCATCTTGCAAGGAAATACACTGAAACCCAAAATCTCCCTAAAAATAACTAAGTTACTCTAAAAAACCCCCAAATCTAGCACTCAAATGTTTATAAAAATGAGTCCTGGAGGGGATCCTACATTCCCTCCATATTTGGAAATTCCTGTGGATTTTAATTGCCATTTTGCTTGAGAAATTAATTGAGAAAATTGAGAAACTAACTGCCCTTCTGCTTGAGAAAACAGGAAACGATACTATTTATCCTCAACGCCACAAAGCAATCAAACCGGAAACACAAAACAAAGAAAATACAGAGAGACCGGAAGGCAAAGGCGGACCCCGTGCCACAGTCGCTGCCCCCCTCCCACCTCCAAGCAGCGACGGGACATTTACTGGCTGAGGAAGACGGGCTGTACCGGGAGAGCAAGAGCCGTCCCTGGGCGAAACCCGGGGCGGAGCCGACTACAACCCACCCCGCGCCCTGCCCCGAGATCACCACAGAGRTGCCCTCGGCCGGACCCAGCGGCCACACCGCCCCGCTCTGGGAGCCCCATCGCTCCTGCCGAGCTGGGGCGGGGCCGCGGGGGCCTCCCGCGGCCTCACGGGACTTGCAGTCGGCCGCGCCCCGCGGGCGCCGTGCGGCGGCCGGCAGGGAACTACCTCTCCCAGCATGCCCCGCCGACTGTCACCACGCACCGAGAGGCCTGGGCGGGGCGCGCGGGCGGCCCCGGGGCAGCGGGGCCGAGCGGCGCCGCCGCAGCGCTGGCGGGGCTGGCCGGCTGCGACCCTGCTCCTCGGCCGCTTCCCCTGGGTAAGAGGGGAAACGTTGGAGGGAGCTTGGCCGCGGGCTGGGCTGGGCAGCGCCAGCGCGGCCGCCGCTGCGAGGGCTGAGGGTGCCGCGGCGGCAGGGTGCGAGGTCGCCTCAGGGCCTGGGTGGCGGGGCCGCCCCGGGGACGGCGGGGAAGCCAGGCCTGTCGGCCGGGCCTCTGTGGCGACCCCGGCAGGCGCGGGCCCGGGCGGCTGCGGCCCCCGGAAGGCCCCTGGGCTCTCGCGGCCCCTGGGCTGTGCCAGGGGTTGGGGGAGTCTCTGGGTGCCGCCCGGCTGTCGCCGCCGGGGCGGGGGCCTTGTGGCGGCTGTGTGCACGGGCCGCTGTGCCGCGGGCGGTGCGGGGGTGCTGCCGGGGCTGTGGGGAGGCGCCGGGCCCTGACCTGCCGGGCGGGCGCGGGGGAGTCCTGTGGCCGGGCTTGAGCCGCGCCGGGTGCTCTGGCGGTTCCCGGAGGAGTGGCTGAGGCTGGACTCATGTCTCGTGGCGTGAATCTTGACTGGTAAAGGGCCGAGTGACTGGCTGTCGACAATGATGGTGCCCACCTGAGCTACTTCTCAGATATTCTGCTCTCTCCCTAGGCCAATATATTAGGTCCGCCCTTCAGACTGCTGCGCCAAGGAGTGAGGGAAGGAAACAAATACAGCCCTTTGTTAAGGATAGTGGCTCTCTAAAGGGTTGTCGTGAGTTTTGCTCCTTCTCAGCTTGGTCAGGTATGTGTCCTTATTTCCTTCTTTTTCTTGGAATAAGCTGGGAGTAGGTCTGCTCTAAGTGGTGAGTTTTCTTTCCACCATGTTTAGCCAGACTTGAGCCTGTAGTGAGATGTGTCTGCTTGCTCTTGCTCCATTTTTATTTCTTTTCTGCTGGATGACTGGTCCCAGCTATCCCAGAGAGTATAAATATAGATACTGCAGATGCTGAAATAGGTACTGCAGGTAAGTCCTTACTTGCTGGGGTGATACCTGAGTATGGAAGAACTGGGAGTGATTGCTACTGGGCATTCTGTTTCACTGGAGCATATGCCATATTCTAGATAAATATCAGAATTGAAGCACATGCTGCTCCCACCTGCCCCCGCCCCATGTCTTGTGCTTGTATGGTATTTGCAGTTCCCTGAACTGAGAGAGAGAGAGTAGCAGAAACAAGCACCAAATTTAAACCTAGACTGGATGGTATAGTTACATCGAAAGCACTGCCTGTGTTTGGTTTGATTTGCCTGCAGACACTCAAAACCAAAACTTACTTTCTTGATTGTAACAGATTCTAATGTTTAGCTTGCTTAGACACAAGTGACCTCTGGCTTGCCTTCATGGAGGTCACATGAGCTTGGCTTTATTACTCAACCCTCTCCACTTTTGGCTAAGAGCCTCATTAAATCCTCTTCACCTCTCTGTTGCTGTAGGAGGAATTTATTTGGCTTGAATGGGATACCCTTCTTTTTTCTCCTCTGGTTAACAGCTCTTTGGTCTTGTAAAACTACTTCCTGTGAAGGACAATGCAGTTCATCCTTATAGCTCCTTTCCCATCCTAATTATCTTCTTGGTTACCTGCTGAATTGTTTGTCAGAATGTAGGTGGGTGAATTGTTACRGGATTTATTTACTGTAAATAACCCACATTGTTATGATTGGAATGATGCCATGTGTTATGTTGAAAACTGAAGTCAGAAAGAGAATGCTTCAATAGCCTTGGCAGAGCTAGCAAGGTCCCTGCCTTGTTCTGAGCTTCGYAGCTAACCTCTTGAAGGGAACCATTGTCCATCCAATAGAAGTTCTTCACTGAGGCAGCCGACGAATAGGGCAGTGGATTGGGTGTCAGGTGACTTGCACTGTAGTCCCAGCTCTGATGTGTCTTGCATACCTCGTGCCTGTTTTCCATGCTATTCTTGTCTGTTTCTGTGGTGGAAAGACATAATGAGCTCATTTAGGACTTGCAAGTGTGCCTGCAACATATGCTACAAGCAAAATTTTTTAGTTGTCATTTAACAGTGTCACCACCAATTCTGTTTCCTCAAATAATTTTCTTTTTAGGCTTCAGCAAGGTAAATGTGTTTCCCTTCTCATTCCTCTTGCACAGCACACCTCTCGGAGTCACTGCCTGAGAAGAATCTTCAGAATTGTATGATATTTGGGTTGGCTTATTTCTTTGCTTATTATGATACTGGTATGTTGTTTTATATGCATTGATATATATTTTGAATGCTTGTTTCTTTACATGTTTGAATGCTCTGTGACTGTGAAAGCCCAGTGCCCAATTAGGGCATAAAGAACCTCCTATTCTCCTGTCTTGGTTTGCGGTGGCTCTTAATCCACTGCTAGGATTCTTCTGAAGAATAGGTATTCCATTCTAACACTGTATTACTTTCCAAGAGCTACTATTTTTGCTTAGTGTCCCTTGCTAATGGTCAGCATACAGCAGCAACTGAAGAGGGAGCATGTGCAACAGTGTCTTTCCACTAAAGCTTTGATGGACGTTTCAGAAGTTGCAAAAACTGGAAGTACTGCAGGTTTGGTGGTTGAAACTGTCTCTTCCCATTTTTGTTTGGAAAGGATCATGTTCATGGCTTTCTGAGCTACCTTGATGGACAAGTCTGTGGCAACATGACCACAGTGGGCTAATCTGAGCTATGACAGTTACCTCTGAAACAAGCTCATCTCCTGCATTGCATTCATGTGACATTAGTATTGGTTGCCTGCAGAGATCAGTCTTAGTTGCCTGTGGTTTGGCTGAAGGCTTTCTCCAGCTTGATAACTCAGCTGTTCCTAGGTCATGTTTCCCCTGACTGCCTGTTCCCATTTCATCTGTTTGTTTTTCTCATTGTCTCTGATTTAGAACTGTTCCTGGGGCCCTGCAGAATTCAGGGTCATGCTGAATGGCCATACAACTTGTGACAGTACTGATCATGCCCTTTTATTTTGAGCTGCTATTTTCCAGGGATCCCTGGTTGCAGGAATAGAATGCAGAGCTCTGTAAGCAGACAGACTGAGTCTTGTTTGTTTTTCAAGGATTCTGATTCATGGGAGGGAGCCAAAGTGTTGTAAATGTGCTCACAGGGAGACCAATGCGTGGTTCAGCGTATTCTCATTGGAAACTCTGACTGGAGTGCCTCATAAGTCTTGTGTGGTGGTGGTGGTTGTTGTTGTTCTTGCTTTTTCCCCTCGTTTGCTCCTTCCATTGTTTAAGGTATGATCAGGTCAAATCATGTTACTGGCTCACACTGTTCCTTCCCCTGTACCTTAATAAAGCATCCAATTACCATGCTGTTCAAATGGTCATATTATTAAGGTTGCCATTAGCAGGAAAGAACACCTTCTTGCATTTCTGTTGGGGTTTTATTCTGTTTTTCTTCTCTCTCTCTCTCTCTCTCTCTCTTTTTTTTTTTTTTTTTTTTTTTTTTGTTCTCCCACCTCTCCTAGCCTTTTGGTGGGATGTCCTCTTCTTTGAGAGAAGTATGTTTCTAGGGCAACTAGCACCGTACCCAACCTGGGAAACCTATTTTCTCCTTCCTGATTCTCCTGCATGATTTTCTCTGGAACCTGCAAGGCTTAATCAAATAAAGATCATTCTTTGCATTCATGCCCAGTGAGAATACTGAGCCATTTCCTCCAAGAGTCGTGAGCCAGTAACATCAATAGGTCACTTGGGAGTTCATCGCTGTCAAAATACAGGCCTCTCAAACCCGTTCATTTTGTCTGCAGATGGTAGAACTTAAAAGCTTGTATCTTTCTTAGTCTTCTGTAGAGTATCTCCTTTACTTCAAACTTGTGATGTATCTCTTGTTATTGCGACTAATGCTTGAGAGTGTAAAGAAACTGCATACCTATTTTGTTGTTTTGATTCTTATCAGAGCTACAGCTCCTGAGCAATGGAGAGTTCTTCTCCTACAGAAATGGGTAGGTGTGTGTTTGTGTTTGTGCTTAGCTTCAATTGGGTAAATAACCATAGCTGGAATGGTGAGAGGGAGACATGCATCTGTGCAAAAACAGGCAGGGAGAGCCTGCATCAACATGAACATTTTTTCTCTCCGAATAGCACAAAAATGTTCTGCATATAATCTTAGCAGTTTAGAATTATTCTCTTCCTGTGGGTTAGATATCATTGGATATTCCTCTTGCCTTTAAAGAAGTAGTTAGAAAGTGGAGTCTCTCTCATTTCTTGAGTCTTACAGAATTTAAATATTTCAGCTCCCTCTGTAATGAGAGCGTGTATTCAGTATTTCCCAGGACAGGGACCAAATCCTCTAGCATTTAGACCAGCTGTATGGGAAAAATGGCAACAAAGAAGTTGTGTGTGCTAGCATGATAGTAAAATCCACATTCCTTGATGTGCTCCCAAGAAATTCAAGAATAAAAACTGTATCATGGGTGACACTTTCCCTTTGTTTCCCTGGGGAGTTGTATGAGGACAAAGAGCCAGGTTCTGGAGTGTGACTAGTATGGGCAAGGCTCTGGAGTACAGAATTTTGAGCTAGGATACGTGGGCTTCATTCCTGGCCCTGCCACCAATTCCTTATATAACCATGGATCCATTTCCCATCTTTGAAATGTTCTTGCATTCTTTAAAGTACTCAGCTATCCAGAGCTGAAAGATAACATCTGTACTTCCAAAATATGCAAACTTTTAAGTGAATTGGTGTACATGCTGACCCCCAAACCTTTTTTAAGTACCAGGAAGGAAAGCAACAGCTAACTGCTCAATTCATTCTGCTCCTATGCAGCTGATGTCTCTCTGGCCAAAGGCATGTCTGGATAGATTAGACTTAAGCCTCTTGATCTGCCCTTAGAGCAGAGAAAGGGCAAGTCCTCCTAACCAGTGCGGTGGATGCCAGCTGGTTGCTGTGTATCTCTTAACGCCAGTGGCCAGAAAAGTGATAGTGATTCTTGGCTGGAGGAGGGAAGGGGTTGCTCAATGCAGTGCTCGTGAGTTTTCTCATATGCCACAGAGATCTTCCATGGAGAGTAAGGAAAATTTAAAATACCATTGTTTCTGTGTCAAGTAAAAAAAAAAAAAAAAGTGATTACTTGCTACAGTTGGAACTAGGATATTTTTCAACTGAAATGTGATGTAAACATAACTTTGAAATCTGCTATTGACAAAAAGTGGGTTCTGATCAGCCCCAGCTACTGAGCTTTTTAGGGCTTGAGGCTCCAATCTGCAAGCTGTCAGAGCCAATTAAAGCAAATGACTGGAGCTGGTATGTTTTTCTTCCTTCTGAAAAGAACACAGTTCATCAAAAGCCAGAAGGAAATTTCATCAGGCTTATGAGCAATTATTTTATGGGATGTAATAAGAGAGCTCCACTAGATTCCCAATCTGGATTTTTACTTATAATCATTCTTAATTCTCCAGTGAATAGATGAGCACTGATCCCACCAATTTAAACTGTAAAGCTTTTTGCATTCAGTAAAAGTTAGTAGAGGGGACTAGATGTTTTGCAGTATTTGACAGCTGGTGTCTTGTAAATCTGAATTTCAACTAGACATAAGGTGGCAAATGGTATTTTACCTTTCCGTGGTATACCACAACTTCTGTTGTGGGAAGCCTATGACAGCTGTTTATTTTTGGTTGATCAGTGTTGTTTCCTGAAGGTTCTGTTTGCATTTGTCCTGGCTAGAGCAAACGTTGACCTACTGTGCAACCCAGTTTATTTCATGGGTCTAGTCCATTAGTCAGTGTTGAGCTGACTCATTAAAAATACTGTGCTGTATCTCTGCTCCTGGTAAACAGTGTGGCTGATAGTGCTGCTTTCTGTTCCTTGTGACTGACAAAGATCCCCTTCTGGTACATAGAGCTTGGTGGCAAAAGCAGTTTGGACTGAGGCTATGCAGACGAGCGCTTGGTTTTGGAAGTAAGTTCATTTTTCTGCATCTCTTGTCATCACAGGTGGTTTGAAGTTGGAGTTTGGGTAAACTGAGAATTCGGGGTTCAAGGCCACCTCATAGTTCTGATCTGACAGCTCTAAAAGATTACAAGCTCTTCATGCATGACTTCGCACTTCACTGGAAGAAGTTCTACGACTAGTATGTTTCTTGAGACTTCAACCCTGTTCAAGCTGAATGGTCTTTTGAATCTGATCTGTAATGAAAATTAAGGAACATGGCTCCTATCCAAGAGTTCAGTTGTGGTGGTCCTGGATCTGAATGTAGGGAGTATTCTTTATCTGATTAGTCTTAAAAGTACAGAGGACTTAATAGCAATAAAGTATAACAGACAAAGAACTCTCAGCCCCAAATTTCTACTTAAGTCCAAGAAGTCTAGCTTTTGGAACAAGGATAATGGAAGATAACCCTGCAGGATTTTTTGGGTACCGTCTCACCAGCTGGAAGCATATGGGGTGGTGATTTTTTTGGGCTGTGGAGTCAGTTTTTCCTAGTGCTACCTCCTCACAATCCAATATGTGCAAACTGTTAAACACAGACATCTTGCTTTTCCCCTAAGGAGCAAGTGGTAGGTCATATGCTCCTCAATTTCTCTTTGCTAGGATGCATTTTCCTCTTCTGGTTATGTATTTTATAGTATGAAAGTAAGAAGCCTCTGGTTCTGCCGTAGACTGTCTCAGATGAATTGCTGAGTGTTTGTGTCACAATTCTGAATGAGCGTGTTGGGTTTTGCCTAGTTAGATTCATTCTAGTCTAATACTGATATTTAACCCAAAGAAATGTCATCTGCTCTTCTCTCCCATTCTGTGCCAGTGATACCATTTTGCAAAATTTAGGCTAAATAGAAATCCTGACAGCACAAGGAAAAATATCCCCATCATTGGTGAGCTGTGAAGCAAAGCATTGCTGAGACCTCAGGGCTTAGCATTGGAATACTGAACTATGTGCCTCAACCAGTTCTGCAAATCCTTTTGGTGGGCTGAGGGGGAATTTCATGGCATTAGTCTAATTCCCAATGGATAAATGTGTAACATGGTAGCTGAGATGGTATTGCTCTCCTACATTAAAATCTCTGCTGGCACTGAGAACTAAGAATTTGTTTTTTGTGCTGTGACTAGGTACTGTGGATTTGCAACATGAGTGGACTCTCTCTAGCCATCTTTGTGTTAGCTACAGTCAGGCCTTGGAAACTACCTTTGTCTCCGAAATGGAGAAGGGACCTCAGTGGACTTTAAAAGTGCTGGTATCAAGCAGTGTAAGGTGAGATAGGTGCCATGAAAACTCAAGTATTGCTGATCTCTAGTTCTTTTCTCTTCCAGAATAAAAAGAATACAGTATCTTTTCCAAACTATGTTTCGGTTGGAGTCATTCATTCAGCCCTGTTACCAATAGGGCTAGATGTTCAGCTGGATGATAGCACGTTCTATCARATTTTACTAAGGTACCTCTCACCAAGATACCCTGTTAACTTAGTTGTTCAAAAGTCTGGGCTTAATAGCAAAATGGAGGTGAGACCCTGATAGTGAGGTTTTCATTGCTTCTCTTATTTAGTTAGAATCAGATGGCTGTTCCAAAGGGGAGTAGTGTTGTCAGGATTGGGGTCCGTTCCTTTTTTTTTTCTGGACTTGGGCTGATATTGTTACAATTCTTTYGTGACATGGAAGTGATTGGCTTTGATTTGCCAGTCCCTTGCTTTGATCAGCAAACTTTCCTCCTTGGAAGCAAGTCCTTCTTAAGTAGTCCAAGTCTTGCTTACTTAAGTTTACAACCCGATCCTCGTTCTACAGTCTCAGTGCATAAACAAAGACCTGATCTGACAGTGCTGTTCTTTGTATGTGGAATCAGATCTGGAAAACAATAAACAAATAAGTGGGTCTTACTGCATCTTTTTCCACATCAAGAAACAGGACTGGTACTGGTGCTGTGTTAGGAGGTAGTATTAGAGCCCAAATGTTTGTGAATTAATAATGTGTTGAAACAGCTGTTCTGAAAGCAAAAAATCTTTATCATATGTTATGATTTAATATTAATCTTTATACTTAAGTGACTTTTTTCATTTAGTAGGGTTTTATGTAAATTAGCATAGCACAACAGATACTAGAATAAACGTATTCCTAAAAGAGAGATGGAAATATTCCCTCTAGCCTTTTGTTTCCATTACAGCCAGCCCCTGCTGTGTCTGCTGTCCACAGGCTGCACAAAACCAGTGAAAATGAGCAGAAATACAAGTGATAAATTGTCCTAGTTCAGTGTCTGATAGGAAAACACCACAGGAAGTGTGCATTGTGGAAGAAGACTGTACCTTAAAGTTAGTCTTTTTCTCATGACCCTTCTGTATTTTTCATGTTTGTGAACATTCCCAGATCCAGTGAAACCCTTTCCCTCTTTTCTGTGAGATGCATTTTGATATCTATGGATTTACAACTACGAGAGAGTTCCTGTTGTCCTGTCACGTAAGTAACTTGCATTAACTTTTTCATCTAGACAGAAAAAACATCAATGAGCCATAAATATTTTGACAATTTGACACTCCATTCTAGCCAACAAAGTATCAGCAGTAAACTCTAGGCTGAAGAAAAAATAAAATCCCAAAATAGACTGTCACAAAAGAACGTGGTATTCCTGACTTTTGCGTCCAGAGTCTCAGTCTAGCCTGAATTTCTCCCAACTAACAAAATTTTAGTATGCAGTTAAACTCAGGTTATTTGGTTTCATGCAGATGAAGACAGAGGGAGAATGTTTTGAGTCATAAGTTTTGCCGTCTGGGTTTTGTTTAGCAAAGTGCATGCCTGCACATCTTATACCTCAGGGAGGTTTGAGCACTTGCTGACTTATGAATTCCAAATATGGTCACAGTCTGACACCAACTTCTGCCCATAAATGGCTCTCATTGAAATGCCAGTTTATAGTTTAGGTAAAGGCCTCTTGCACTTTTGCACAGAATGGACAGTCAATCATACGTGCTTGTTAGGGCTGCAATTGGTACAAGAGGAAGTAGTACCTGCAAAATTATCCACTACATGGCAATTGGAGTAGAGAGGATTTTTCAGAGCCTCTTAAAAATAATGTGCTAATTACATGTGAGGTAAATGATTGATATGGTGCTTATATGTCGCTGGCTTTTCTTAAAACAGGCATTTGAGTGCTAATGAAAGACTTGTATGTAGATATAGCAATGATTTGCGCAGCACTTTAGACAGGGTTTGTTTTTAGCAGTTTATGCTACAGTTTTAGCAAAGAGCAAAGTTGCCAGACAGGGCTTGGCTGCTGTATGTGAAAGGAACAAAGAGTTAGAACAAACAGCAGATCAGCCCAAAGGCACTATTACCAGGGAGCTACTTAAAAGGGACCTGCTAAAAAGGCAAGGGTTTTGTTTGAGTAGTAGGGGAGCTGCTTGAAAGCAGGTGACAGCCTGAGTTGAGGACTCGATGGAGACTCCATCCTGAAAAGTTGGAGGGAATTAGAACATGTATTTCCATACGAGGAGTTTGGGGGTCGAATAGGAATGGTTTAGGTAGAAAGCAAAAGTTCAGAGAAGACAAGGAGAGAAGACTCAAGAAGTGATTTGCAAGTGGTGGAGCTGAATATCGAACCTGGAGCTGGGATAATAACATACCATGGAACAGGCTAGTCTCCAGACAGGGCCCCTGCTCAGGACTGGAGACTGAGTACACACACAGTTCAGGTGGAGTGCTGGGAGTCAGGGCCTTCTCCTAGCTTGTAGTCACACAGGGCAGCCATACCTAGGGCACCACAGCCAGCTGGCAGCAATAATGTCCCCTAACCTCACCTGGGATCCAGAAGGGGATAAAAGCCACAAGAGCAGCCTCATGTGCTGGTAAATCAAAGGATTACTTGATGTGGGTCTTGGTGGTTGCCTGGTCTGCTTTCATTTGTAGTGAACATATTTATTTGTGGGAAGTGAATTTATCCTTGGGAGAAATTACACTGGATTCTGCTGGTGAGAGCACGTGCATTTGCTGCTGTGGTGTCCTGGGAGTTTGCCACTTGCTGAGGGGAAAGAAATGAGGAGTCAGCCTGAATTTGAGTTTATTGGCTTGTATACTAGTTTTGGTAATGACTAACTTAGCTTTAATCCCTGGCCAGAGGTATTTGATCCTAGTTGTCATTTATTAGTAGAGAATCTTTAACACAGAAGTATTTATTTCTATTTTTCAGGTAGGGAAGTTAGAGGCAAAACTTGTTTGTGTAGGTAAGCATTGGCAAGGTGGTTAGCTACTGAACTTGTATTGGTTTCACAAAAGCAGTGCTTCTGTCAGATAAGGGAAAAATCCTATCAAATCCTATTTTTGTAGGGCAAATGCCTGTGAAGTGTAGTGCAGAAACAGTGTGGTCAAAAGCCTGCACAGCCACAGCAAAAGTTTTTAAGCCAGTATAAGCCAGTGGAGATGCCTTAGCTTAATTTAGACATTAAATCTAAAATGTTTGAATCTCTGTTTATTTTTTCAGTGAGAGGACTAATGATACAAAAGTAAATCTTGAGACTTTACCGTAGCAGTACTTGATCAATCTAAATGTTTAATGGTTTGATAGGACTTTTTTTAATGGTGCTATGTCCCTGAAGTTCTCTCAGAAGCGAGCAGTTAAAATGTGTGTGTATTTATGGAGAGCTTAAAATAGAATACTTAGAGTGATTAGGAACCACTTCAGAGGCTTATTAATAAAAGAATGGTTGGAGAACTGGTCCCRAGTGAGTCAGGTGTCTCTTCACTTGCTGGGAATGATCTCTTTAGATCCTGACTTGAATTGCAGGCCTTTGTTCTTGTGCAAAATCCCACGGAACTGAACAGGAAGGCCAGCAAGGTCACCACAGTGTCTTTTGGAATCTTACTACTGAACTGCCTCTTGAAGAATAAGCAACATCATTCTGATTGCTTGCACTACAGTGAAGTTATTTTGGATTTCTGCTGACACAGACAGTGTTGGTCATATGCTCAGTTCCAGGCTGTGTGCGCTATGTGTCTCTTGAAAGCTAGTAAACGTTTTATGAGGTTTGCCCGGTCTACATTGGGATAGGATAGGAAGGATAAAGCAGGTGACATTTGTCATGACAGAACTAACTGGCTTGCAATGATTTTTCTGATGTCAGGCGAATAGTGTCTTTATGCACAAAACCTTGGCCCTGCCTGTATGTCCCCTCTTTCCTGAAAGAGATGAATTGAGGACCAAATACTGAGACATAAATCCACTCCTTTGCTGACAAAATTCATAGCTTGAATATCCCTGGCATAACTTTGTTCTGCTTGTTAAGTTCTTATCAGCACTGATTCTGTCAGCCCTGATCCAAAAGGATCATTGTCCGTTTTAGTGATCCCTGTAAACATTTCCATCCATTTCATGAGGTTACTGCTGCTTGCAAATACTGATTTGTATTGAGAGCTATTTATAGCTCTCTTAATTATACTCTGTTCTCCTGGTCCTTTCAACACTTTGTGGTGCTTTTCAATAGAAGAATCTTGTCAGTGCTAGTTTACTATGCTGCTACTGCTTCTTCTACCTCTGTTTCACAGAGAATGATAGACTATGGAGATAACTGGAATCTAGATTAACTCCCAGTTTGCTGCAAATTAATTTAATAACTCAAGGCCTTATGTAGTTTTTCTGTGCTGCTGTTTTACTATCTGTGTGACAGAGGAACTCGGAATGGGGGGGCAGGCCTCAGAAAATGGGGCTGTTGTAAAACTCCTTAGAGCCTCTTCTGATTGAAATAAGGTGCTTATTCTACCTCTGAGTTGTGCTGATAATGCCAAAGCTTAATTCTCTTACTTATTGCACTGTATACTATGTGCTAAAGGTTTTGCAGCAGAAGGGGTTTATAGCTACACAGTTGTGCTGTGAGGACAGCATGAACAAAATAAATACTGAACAAACAAATGCTGAGTTTCAAGAAATGTTGATCTGCCCGTTTTTGTGGGCAGAGGACATGAGTGTTTTTTTCTCCTAGTGAAGTTATGTATTTTCTATCCCTAAATGAGAATTCATAGAGGAAATCTTGACTCTTGTGAAGATTGTCCAGATCACTTAGGGTTCATCAAAATGAGGATTTCACCTCACTTGTTTGGCAGTCCATGTTCATGTTCCATCCCAGTATAGCCAGTTGCATAGTCATGTTTAAGTCAAAGGCCTAGCACTGTTGCATTCAGAGCATTCATGTTAGTAAGAGCCTTAAAGAGGGAGCAAAACATAACTGTGAAGGATTTGTGCATATTCTGGCTCTGTGGTCATGGTTGTCTGGGCAGTGTTCACGGCTTCTAAAGCATAAAAATAAATGATGCTCACTACGGCCATTCTCCAAAGAAACTGAGAGCTACAAACACATGTTTGTCTCCAGCAGTCTGGAGAATAGAGCTGGGACTCTCTTCAGTGTTTTCTGCAATGAAGGACCAAACAAGACTCCTGCTCACTCACTCACTACTGATGCAAATAGTTTCAAGGGGAGAGAATCTGGTCCCAAGTGGCTGCCTGGGCTATCTGGAGGAAGCGCAGCCTTTAGCTCAGCTCATGGCTGGAGGGAAACAGACTGGAGTCGCAGGGCTGGACCAGCCTACGCTGTTGTCCTAGGTGCAAAAATTTGTTGCTGTCATTGCCTGTGCTGAATGACGGTGGTGGAAGAGGGAGGTTCTGTGCTCACACTTAGCTCAGATCTTCTCCTCCCTCAGTGAGCTGCCTCCTTGTGCTCACAGCCCTGCAGCCCTGGGGATGGGTCCCTGCAACTCACTCTGGGGGACAGGGGGACAGATTGCCAGCGGGTCCTGAGCAGGGCAGCACCCAGGTCCTCCCTTTCCTCTGAGCCTGGGAGAGAGGGGGCTCTCTGGGGCAGACGTCAGAGCGAGAGGTGGGCTGCACATCTGCCTCCTGAGCATGGCGCCAGGCTTGTGGTGCCCAGGGTAGCCCACCAATAAGGATGGGAAGGACAGCAGCTGTCTCTGCCTGGGAACATCTCCGTGTGTCCTGGCTCAGTTGCATTCCCTTGGCTATGCCTGCGGAGCAGGGGTGGGCTGAGGGCCACCTGCCGGGAGGTGAAACTAGCAGCCGGATCCTTGCATCTGTCCTGCACTCCTCACTGTGGCGATCCAGCGGCCCCTGCCCGAGGCGAGCACTGCCGCAGAAGCTGCAGCTTCTCGGCTGCCCAGGCCCCAGGCATTAGACCTTGCCTGCCTGGAGCTGTGGTGGTGGCTGCCCACAGTGCCTCCACGGGGCGGTGGGCGCCAAGCAGCCGGCTATCCATCTGCGGGCTGACGTGACAGTGTGCCTGCTCCCCGCCTGCGGGTAACTGGGGTGCTGCTGCAGGGGTGGCTGGGCAGAGGGCTTGCAGCTCGGCCCTGCTCTCCTGCAGCAGTGCGTGCAGGAGCTACAGTGGGAGCGCAGAGGGAGGTCGTGTGGGGCTGCCCTTCGGTGGCCCTTTGTTGCCCCTTGTCTCAGGCTCTCACCACTCCCAGGGTGTGGCTGCCCCACATCCCTGTCTCAGACAAGTGAAGGTTGCTCCACTTGGTTGGGGCTGGCAGAAGCAAAACAAGGTTTGAGCTCTGGCTTTAGTGCTGCTGATTTGGACCATAGCAGACATGGCGGTGGCAGGAGCTCACAAGGGTTAATGGCAGGAGGTCCTGGTCAAGTAAGCACTTCCCCACAAGGCCATTGCTCTGGCTTACTTAGGCTCTGGCACAGTGATGACTCTCTTGGAAACCTTTCTGCCTGATCATTATCTCTTAGAGCAGAGATTTCTCCTGCTCTAATGTGCTGGGGCCAGTTCCATAGGATCGCATTTTTTAATCAGTTTTGGAGGTTTGTAGCAGACATTTATTCTGTGTTCCTTGACAAACCGTCTTTTGGAATGAGAGTAAGAAAATGAGTAGATAGCCTGACCTCCTTGGTAGATGCTGGATACTGCAGATCTCCAGTTATTAGAGATATGATATCCAAAATAACAGGCTGGGGCCAGGGAGCAGGAAAAGTCAGGTTGAAATTAATAAGAGGTGGATGGTATTATTTTTCCAAAATGCTTAGTGTAATAACAGCTTATTGTGGGGCTTATGAATTAACAGTTGGGAATGCTGGGTGTTTTAGGCTCAAGTGAGCCACTGTAGAAAAGACCCCATAATAAGAGTTCTATTGCAACTGTCTCCTTGTGAGTTCATAAATGATGTTAAGAAATTAGGAGGTCTAGAGGAACATGAAAGTCTGAGCTTTGCAAACACTGTGCTGCTCTGCTGCAGAAGTGCACAGTCTGCGTTTGCTATGGACAATGCTTAAGGAAGCGTCCTTAGGACAGGCAAAGCTTTCTAAGGTGGAGGTAATTCACTCGAGAAGACAATTCTAACTGCAAAATATCTCTGTTTAAAAAAAGAAAAAAATGTCATTGGTTGTTATGTTTTAAAAAAAAAACAACAGCTGCACCTTCCTCTGTTTACCATTCTGTTGAAATAATCTGATAACCAAGTTATATGCACTGGTTTTGTCATTTTGCTTATACCACCATTCAGTTCTGCTTACTGTGTATCCACTGCTGTGGATACACAGCAGCAACCGCTGCCTCTTATGAGCCAGATTTTAGGTCACCTCTAGAGCACCTTCTATCAACAAGGCAATTTGAATATTAGCAGAAAGTTGCAACAGTTTTTGCAACTAAAATGTTGTGGACAGAAGGCACCAACGTATTTTCCATTTCTTCCAATTATATATTACTATGCATTCCTAAGAATGGATTGATAAATTGCATCTGGACTGTTACTTTAAGAATGTTAGGTCAGGAATCTGGAATGTGATTGTGTTTCATGATGGATTTTGTTCATAGTTACTTTAAACTCCAATGGGAAGCTGACATTTTTCCCTGTGAATCATTTCTGGCATCTGTACCTGTCCTTGCCTGGAACAATTATGGCCCAAACAGCTTTGAGGGAGGAGCCAGGAGTGTTTGTTTTAATGAGTGAAGCATTTCCACTCCAGAAGTAAATAATATTGGTCTCTGCAAAGACTTAGACTGCATGCACATTGTAATGCATCTTGTAAAGGTTTCGAAAAGTGCTTTACTCTTGTTGTGTTGCATTGCCTACAACCCCTGCAGATTAGATGGGAAGGCAGTGCATTTGGTGCCGTCTTGTGTGAAAATGGAAGATTCACGTTAAGAATGCAGCCTTCAGATCAGTGAGCACTGTAGCACAGAAAACTCCATTAACAGCATCACAAGTGCACAGCTGAACTGCAGTAACTTTGATGCCTGTTGGAGTCCTAGACTGTAAGATCAGAGCTGTGGGATGGGTGGGTTTGCAACTGTTATGAGACAGATCATACAGACATGCAGGACCAAGGGAGGCTTGATGCATATGATAACAGTAAGAGTCTGTTTTCTTATGGATCCAGCTCATTATGGGCTACTGATTAGACGATTTGTGTTCTTGCAACCTGATAAGAATATTTGTTTCTGGCCATTTCAGGCACCTGTGGTATCAATAGAGATTGCTATATATTGGCAGTTCTGCAACCTGACACCTGATGTTGGTATGTCATATTGCATCAGTTAATAAATTCACAATGCAAGTTGAAATGGTACATTTCTCCAGGGCTTTTTCTACAAGTGCCTTTATTGTAGGCTTGTGTATTTCAGTGGCAGTCTGAAGAAGAGATGTCTGTGGCATCCCTCTAAGTAAAGAGGTGGGAAGGTGCGCAGAGAAAATAAGGTTTTATCAGTATGTAAGTTACAAGTTTCTATGACCAAGGCAGTTCTGAACTGAGGTTGGCATTCTGCTGTTAGACTGCTCTGTCGAGCCTGTCTCAAAAGAGACACAAAATCTGCAGTGTGTCAGCCTGCTCTGCTGTTTTTAGATCAGGACCATCCTCCTTTATACTGCAGTGACTTAAATTTTATGGGTTTGAGACACAGCCTGGAATATTCTTTTATGCTGAGTAATTTTTGAAACTGGTATTGCCTTCCTTGAAATACCAAGTGTTGTGAAGACTGTGATGCTTCATTCATTCCTGGGGAGAGGGGCACAGTCCACTGAAATAGCGTAAAGCTTTTAGGGTTGGGGAACAGCACTCTCCTCATCTAACAAATTGCATGGATCATAGTGCTTCCTCTTCTCAGTGCACAATTGCTTTTCCCTCTGTTATTACTTACCTCCCTCCACCAGCTCATATGGATCAAACRGAAGGATTTTTATTTTTAGGAGAAGCCATGTAGTGGTGATTGAACTACATTTCTCCTGTTGTACCTTTGTACTGTTGGCAATTTCCATTTGTTTTTTCTTCGGTGGGTTTGACTGTCTTGACTGGTTGATAGCAGCCCTTAAAAAAAGTAGTTCTGCCTCTTAGTAAAAACAATAAAGTATCCATTTTACTTACTCTGATCTGGAGGAAGAGAAAATCATAAAAATATCATTAGGTTTTGCAATGCTTTCTAAAAAAGGGTGTTCTTTCTCTTTGATTAAATTCTGCTTCCATAAATACAACAATGAATACTGGTGCACCTTAAACTTTCAGCAGTGTTGCATCTGTCTGCACAAAGGAAATCTAAATGAAAGCATTGCCCAAGACATCTTTTAGTGATGATTAGAAACAAAGATGCTATGAAGTTCACAAGGACATTTGCTTTTGCTGTTGCTCTCGTGTGAGAGGTGTTTAGAAGTCACAGTGATGAGTAACAGGAAAAGCCTGAAGCTAGAGAAATGCTGAAGCTGAACAGAAATCAAGCCCTTCCTGCATGCTAGAAACTTGATTCTGCAGCAACCTACTCCTCCTTACATTTAAAAGGGGATAGTTGGCTGGAGGAAGAGTTTATTTTTAGGCTTCAGTGGTTTCAGTTGCTTTATGGGTAAGCAGTAGTGTTAGCAACAAGTCACATGGCACAAAGATGCTCCTAATGCCATGTCTGAGTAGACAGCATGTTAACTTGTCCACATTTCCATGGAGTAGGGCCCCGAAGCTGGTTTGTCAAGCTGGCTTGAACTGGCTCTATGTCATGGCAGTTGGTAAGATTCACTGTGCTTTCAGAGCCTGCTCAATTTGGCCCTTAGAATCCTGTGCTTTTGAGATTTTCAGAAAATTCTGGGTGTTATGGTTAGCCTAAGAGGGAGAACTAGGGATGCCCAAAGAGAAAAGAATGCTATGGTAGATTTTTTTCTAAAAGTCAGAGAAGCAGTTTGGCCCTAAATATTGAAAGCTGGTGGTAGATGCTTCCTGAACTCCTCTGTCCGATTGTTCTGGTAAAGAGTTCTGTAAACCAGGCTTTGACCATCTATTTGATTTAATAAAAAAGTTGTGGATTTGTTGCATCTATATTGTTCTTGCTTCATTTACCAATTGCCATGGCAACAGTTGGAAAGGATACCCCAAGCTTTTACTGATCCCAGCACAGACTGCTGTGCTTACTGTTCATTAGTTACCCACCCTTTCCTGCTGCTGCTGTAGCTAGCATTGATAAATAGCAGCAAAGACTGACATTTCTCTGACACTGGCATTTTTTTTAACTGCTGTTACTTCTGGAAAATGGACATGTTTCTTTCATATGCATCTTTGAAATTTCCTGTATCCCCAAATCAGTCCCAAAACTAATTTGCTGGGCAAGTGAAACTCATCACTGCAGTATTATATGGTAAGATGTATATGGAGAGTCTTCCTCAAAAATTCAGAAAACTTTTTTTTTTTTTTTTTGCTAAAATCATGCTACTGGTGTTTCCGTGATTCTCTCTTCCAGCTTCAGTCTCTGCTTTTTTGTTCCTGTTGCCATTGTGTCTCAGGTAGCTGTTGCGCATATTCCTGAATTTGAAATCAAGGGCTGATAACTGGAGTTCTGTGCCTTATTTCTTGCCCAGTTCTTTTCCCTCATACACTGGTACTCTGGTATAAGGCTTTTGGATATTTTAGAGAAGTCATTGTGCCTTGGAATGGTCTGATTAGTTTGCATATCCTTCCCATTTGTGCTAAAGCTGTGAAGGTCCCTGTTTTGAATAAAGTACGGAGGTGTCCACTCACCAGGTCAGGCCTCTTCTGTAGCTAGATCAGTCTGGAAAAAAAAAAGCTGAAATTTCTTGCCCTTATTTTTAATTATCATTTATTTTTTTGTGGGGTTGGAGTTAAATTTGCCTATGATGCTATGAAGAGAAGGGGCTTCCAATTTGCTTGCTAGAGGCAGTTGCCATTTTAAAAATACCAGCTGGACTGTAATTAAGGTTTAATCTAAATAGAAAATAATCTTTCAATCTTGGTCCCCCACCCCACCCCCCCAGTCATGAGGGAGATGCACGTGCAGCAACTAGTCCCATTGTTGCTGATACTGGGGGAGGAGTTGTTTGTTTCTGAAGGCCTGCTTCTCTCCTTCTCTGGGTTTTTATTCTCAAGGCTTTGGGGTGGTTGCTTATCATTTTGAATGAAGGTGATTTCAAAGCAGGAAATATCTCTGAAAAAGGGGGATACTTGTGTGGATTTTTTCTGTCTGCAAATTAAGAGGATTTTCATGGTCTAGTTTCTGTTCCTGCCTGTTGCCCCACACAATACTGTGCAGAGAGGGACTGAATATACTGTACAAGCGCAGTCATTACTGCCAGCGTTTTGCTTACTCTTGGGTTAGCCTGTACTGATTGGTGAGACAGATGTGTGGTATACTGTATACCTATATAGAGGTATATAGAGTGTGTTCGTTTTGTCATCCCTATATGATATCTTCAGGTTAAGCACAGAAATGGGGGAGAGTAACTGGACTGAGATCTACTGCCTGCAGCTTGCATTTCCTATGCTTCCTACTAGCAGGATGCAATATAACTACAATGACAGTCACTGCTAGCACACTTGACTTCTGAGCAGGACAGTTGGTAGTTTGTTTGACAGATTGGGATGGGAACGTTCTTTGGTGATAAAATGACAATATCCAGTCTCTGGTGAAACTAGATTTAGGGGCAACACATCGGGGCATTTGCTTGAGGTATAAACCATTGGATTGGGTCTTAAGGAAGGTATCTAATGTGCAAGCTGAGGAAGGATATGCTCTCCTTTTAACCTCTGCCCCAAGGCCACTGTAAATCAAACTCTATGGACACGGGACATACTGATGTGAACCAATGAAGGAAGGTGGCAAATATATCTTTGGCAGAATGGAAGAGACCACATAGGAGACAGTGAGGTTCAAGGTATAACTATGCTTTGGTGTATGGAATCATAAATGCTGATCCCTGTTGTTCTGACTTCTCTTCCTGAGATGCCTCCTTATGCAGAAAAGAGGTATTTCCTGGTGCAAGATCTAGGAAGATTTTCCCAGAGGTCTGTGAATAGCATGCTTAGTAGGATGACAAGGAGGAAATCTGTTGTTATCAGTAAATAAAACGGTGTGAAATCTTGTCAGTTAAAAAGAGCACAGGAAAGGAAGCTGTAGTTCATGTGAAACAATGCAGTGATGCTACAGCCACTTGGATTGCTTGTTTCTCTTTAATGTATTTTTCTATTCTCACATCTGTTTTTTTTGACTCTGCTAGATATTAGGTGAATTAGCTCTGCCTGTGTAAACAACACAACATCTAGATCATCAAACATGCTAGAGCAATAGACACATTTGGGGTAGTTACAGCTGGGGCAGTATGTAGGCAGTTTCTGATTTTCATAAATCACATAATTGTCTGTTTGATTTATGGTGGACTTCTTTCCTCAGAAAGAGAAATGGGGATGCATCCCATTCATGGGGATACAAGCTTCCTGAAGCTTCTTTTTGTTACTAGAGCCTGTAGGAGCTCTGTTTTAAGATTATGGTAAATTACAGGTAATTGATGAGTTGCACTGACAGGACAGTTGATGCCAGCTGAATATAGGGAAAATAGGAGTTTCTCTGCACTCAATAACATCTTAGAGGAAAATCCTAGAAAATGGGTTTTCTTTGCAGCTCAGGGCAGGCAGCTTAACCATTTTCTAGATGAACTAACCAAAGCAATATATTGAATCTGCACACTAATCCTGGATTAGCGGATGGATTAGCAGCTGAGTTCTTTTCCTCTGATAACATACAGATCAATTAATGTATTTCTTAATGCACTGCTAACATCATTGCCAGTTGGATATTTTCTTAGTGTACCTTGTCTAGCAGGTGAACTGTGAGAAATTCCAGTTTGCTCAGGGTATGCCATAGTGTCTTAAAAAAAAAAAAAAAAAATCACTGAAAGAGCATTCAAACTGATAACAGGAATTTTTCAGAACTTGAATCTTGAATTTCTGAATGTCCTTATACCCTTTTGCCCTCCTCTCGGTTATTCCTCTGCAGTTTTTGATTTCATATCATTGTATTAAAAATGAAATGTAAGAAGAATTAGCATGTCCATCTGTTTCTCCTGCATTCAAAGTAAACCATGGAAAACCTGTTTGTGTAACTTTCCTGCCTAGTAGGTTAAACAAAAGAGTGAGAGAGAGCCAAAGGTGATTACCTATGTGATGATAAGCAGCTGATTCCTTCATGTACGGGTTGAGGGTTTGTAGAATGCTTTGGGAGGTGGCAGAACTACAGAGAATGTGTTCTTGGTATGATATGAACAACGTTTAGAGGCTGAATTAGTTCTTCCCTTTACTTCAGTTTAGAATTGAACCATGAAGATAAGAAACCTCTGCCAAAGGATAAATATGAAGGAAGAATGTCTCTGCTTCTATCCTGAGGCATATCCTGTCAAAAAATGCATTTCACAGCACACCTCTATAAGAACAAATATCTGTCTATATGTAACTATCTCTATATTTTCATCTTTCATGAGTTTTTCAACTTCATGCTTCTTGCCTGATACAAAATAATCTCAAGTGTCCTAATGGACACTTAAGAAGCAGCAAAGGCATGTGTAAAAGATTTTGGAACTGAATTGCTTTATGGAGGAGACTAAAAGTGTCAGAATGGTCTAGGATGTTTATTGTTGCTCCATTAGGGCTGATGCCATAACTGCTCCTTTCTGTGTTTTGAAGAAGAGTCTAATCTTCATCTAAAATGGCAATAACCTATGCTTTTTATAGCAAGGAGACAAGTGTTTCTGAGCACTGAAGGTCTAAGAGGGTGGAATGATACGTGGCAAAACCAATGGCCTGAATGTGGTTATAGTACTGGGAAATGTCTTATTTCATGAGAAAGAAAGATGCATTTTTATCTTGTAACAGTAGTGATGAGACACTGTTTGCTGTATAGAGGCTGCTCCAGAGTCTGTCTGTGAACCAGAGAAAAGCACAAATACTGGCACTGGCCTTCCTCTCCAGCCAGCAATACCATATCATTCCCAAGGAGGAGGCTTCTCTGAAGTTGGTTTACATCATAAAATTTACACTGGGCTGATGTTTACTATCACATGCCTGGGTTGGGGGCATTTATGGGAAGATGCACCTCTTGTGAATGCAGGTGAAAATCATCTGTTTTGCATGAGTTTCATTTTAATTTGAACTGAAGCATAAATGCCACGAAGTGMAGCTGCTATCTGCCCCATTTCTGTAGTTAACCAATTGGGGTTCACCTAGAGCTGAGATTGGAACAAGAATGAATTACAGTCCTGTGAATGAGGGATTTCCCCACCTCTACCAGTGCCTTGCTTCTGTTTCTTGTTGCTTCCCATATAGGTTGAATTTATGGATTTGATAATCAGTCTGATAATGCTAATGGTATGTAGAGACAGAGTTAAGTATAAAAGCTGCCTAGATCTGGCTAAACTCTACCTTCTATTAGGTATGTGTTCTGGGTTGAAGTATGGCTTGATCCAAGTCAGCAGAGTGTCACTTCAGAGGAGCTAGGTTTTGATCTTTGGGTTGGCACAAACAGTTTTATTGGGAGTTTCAGGATGTTCCTCAGTAATATGATCTCTTTACTTAGTATCTCTTTTCACAGTGTTTACACCAGAATGGGATAAGTACTTTGAGCTGGGGTTTGAATTCTTTTCTTTTGGGAAATGTGGAATATAGGAAACGTCCTGGCCCTGTTTGTTCAGCATGAGTTTGTGTGCCAAGGGTATGAGCTGAAATGGCATCCACTTTTCTTGCTATGAAAGTTACTGCTCTGATGTGCTGAGTGACATTGCTTAATAGTATGTCATCTTATTAGGTGTGCTAAACATGCTGCTGATGGTGCTGGATGTGTTGCTGATAATGGTACCTGTCTCCAGGACCCCCTACGTGGAAGAATTTTGAGGATTGTTGTGCAGAGCAATGGACTTGGACCTCTATGCCAGCATGCAGGTTGGGATGCGGGTAGTCCGTGGAGTGGACTGGAAGTGGGGCAGCCAGGACAGTGGTGAAGGGAACATTGGGACTGTGGTTGAGATTGGTCGGACAGGCAGCCCAACCACTCCAGATAAAACTGTCGTCGTACAGTGGGATCAAGGCAACAGAACCAATTATCGGACTGGATTCCAAGGAGCTTATGACCTTCTTCTGTATGATAATGCACAAATAGGTAAGTATGCCATGGGCAAGATGCACAGCCACTGGTACTGTAAAGCAATCTTCTTTAGCATATGTAACACCTGCTTCACCTGCTGCTTACTGAATTAAATGCCAACATCTCAGAGCTGTATCAGAGGCTTGGCTGATGCAAACCTTTTACTACCACCTGTCCATGGATTGGTGCTAAGCAGCAGTGTACTATCAGCCAGCTAATGGCGACAAAATTCAATGATGAGCATTGCTTGGGTACGTTTGTGTGCACGAATTAAAATCTCTGGTCTAGTAGATTGAGAGAGCTTAAGAACTTTTAGTGAAGCTGAGAAAAGTGACAAAACTTTTGTCTATTGAATCATCTGTGAAAATGAGGCTGCTCCTTTGTAAGAATTTGTGTTCATATTCCCTCCTTCCTTTTAACTCTTTTTTTTCCTCCCTTTTGAATGTTGTCTCATAATTTGAAAGATGACATAAAATAGTTGCAAGGTTTTAAACAAGAGAGACAAGTCTGAACCGCAGCTTCCTAACATACACTCAAACATTGCAGTCCAGGATGAATTCTGAAGAGGAACCAGTGTCACTTACATATCTGACTTGAGCTTGAAAAATTGTGTTGCCTTGTGGTTTTTAAGACTCCCTAATTTCATAGAAAAATAGGGCTGCAAGGGATGTGAAGAAATCATCTAGTCTACCATCCTGTTTTAAAGCATAATCAACTATTGACTATTCTATGTCATTCTAGACAGATTTCAGCATCTCCACATTGCTGTTGGACCCAAAGTATGATGAAATGTTTTGAAAGTCTGCTCCCTTGCAAGCTTTGGGAGTAATTGTTCTGATAACAGTCTTCCTGACTTTGTCATGCTGTTGAATTCTGGTATGACTTTTAGCATAAGAATCCCTTAAGCCAGGAGATGGATACTTCACTCTACACATGAAAGGAGCATGCAATTTAAGTGTTCAGTTATATAGGGCCGAATTCTGCCACAATCCTTATGTTGTAAGCCCAGAATAATGTACCCGGGGTTAATTAGGTTAAATTCTGCCCTAGGAAGGTCACATGTAGGAAGTATTTGATAGCTTATCTTGCCTTTAAACAGCTATGGATGCTTAGATGCTTAAAATTATTTTAGAAGTTTGGGAAGGAAGAGGGAACAGGATACAGGTGTTCAAGTCTGATTATCTAAAATATATACAGAAATGTGGTAGAATAGATGTGCTTTGGTTTTACTTTTTTCAAAATTGCAGTAAAAGCTCAGATGACACAGAAGCAAAGAGTACCCAGCACACTCAGATGGTTTCTGCGAAGACTCTTAAATCTACAAATAAGCATCTAAGTTTAATTGAGAAGATTCCATTTTGCTTTATATTAATTTCAGTTTTGCAAACTTTTTTGTAACAGAAATTCATGTTTCACAGATCAGAAAGCATGGATGTGGTAAAGAGAAAGGAGTGGATACAGATGTTGCTGCTTTTTTGTGGCCCTAATTTAAATGACTCATTAGAAATTGGGTTGAAGATAAGAGTTCTTCACCTTTTTGCCAGTGAGCTGCTCTGGCTTTGTGTCAGTGCTGCTCAATCCAGGTTATGCAAGACAGGAACGGTATTTTGATAAGTAAATTGAACTGCAGGGAATAAAACCACATAGAAGAGAATCAAAAGGTGCTCTTATACAGCTTCATAGAATTTATGGATTTGATAGAAGTCATTAAAACTGAGCAAGCTAATCCAGAATATATGAGATGTCTTCATAGGGCGATATCAGTTCTATTCCTTTGGCTCCATTGTTGCTTAGGCTGTATATGTGAAGCTCTTATTAAACTTTGTAGTCAAAGTTATCGTTTGTCTGTACAGAACAAGCTTTCAAGTGTTAGTTGCACTTCTTATGATTAGTATTGCCTGCCTTACACATTAAACAGCTCAAGAGTCAAGCATCAGAAAACTGGGCAGCCAAACATTGTTACAGGTAAATTATCCTGATTGAGCTTACTTGCTATGCTCGCTCAATGGAGTAAGGGCAGGAGTTACAGGCAGGAGTTGTTGGGTGAAAACTAATATATTCTTTTAAGCAGCTGTCTAATACAAAATCTGTTCTATTTTATTGTACTGGATGAGCTCTATTCTTCCAGTATCAGCTGCTTTCATTGGTCATGCCCATGTAAAAGAAACACTAAAAATGAGTTGCCTTATTTTGCTTCTGTGGTGGGAGAGAGCAGACAGATGTAAACCAGCTTCACATCCAAACACATATAATAATAGTGTGGCCTTGTCCTAACCTATCAAACCAGGGGAGAGGCAGGGATTACTGGCTCAAGCTTGATRCCATCTTAGTGCATTTATAGGGTTTCTGATTTGCTCTGATTGTGGCTTCTTAGATCTCCTTCAGTACACATGTAGCATGTAATTCTTCTGTTTAAAACATGCTAATGTAGCTCTAGTAGCATTGTCAATCTTGTTTCTATGAATTTTGTGTGTGGATGTTATACTTCTTTTCCTTTGTTCTCTTAGGTGTCCGTCACCCTAACATCATTTGCGACTGTTGCAAGAAGCATGGGATACGGGGAATGCGGTGGAAATGCAAAATGTGCTTTGACTATGACTTGTGCACACAATGTTACATGAACAACAAGCATGATCTGTCTCACCCCTTCGAGCGCTATGAAACAGCACACTCGCAGCCGTAAGTGGTGCTATAGGGGAAGTCCAGTTAACCACGTTGAGGTTTATAGGTTGCTATTCTATAGAATAATATAAAACTTGATCTGGCGTGTTTGGCTTGTGGAGCTGCCTGAGAAAAGAGAGCAAAGTTTTCTTTTCTGTTTTTTTTTTTTTTTTTTTTTTCTCCCTCCCCTTCCCCTGATGTCCAAATTAAATAATGTCTTTGAGGTGCTCTGGTATTTGCTGTTTTCAGATAACTGAGTGACCATGGAGAGGCTGACAGGAATCTTGCACTCCCAAATTGTTGATTTCTTCTCAGAGTCTGTACTATTCCTTGAAGAACAACATCTCATATAATATGTACTGTACACATTAGCATTATCAGGAGTGACTGTGGAACAGTATCCATAATTTTGTGTTCATTCATCACATGCCAAAATGTGGAAGTCTGTTCTCCTGCCCTGAGGAAGAACTGAAAAATAACATTAACAGTAGTTTCATTTGCTCCTGCTAAGGTGGGCATGAAGATGAATCTTGTAATCCTCTTGCCTTTAGGAARGATCATAGGAAATTAGCTCTTGTCTCTGTCACCGATTTTCTTTCCTTTTTCTCTTTTGCCTTGAAAGTGTCACTGTATGTTGCACCTATCTGTGGAATGAAAAGTGTAATTTCTTTGCTAAAGACAGTGGTGCCTGATACACAGCTGTTTTTCCTCCCTTATGAGAAGCTTTCTTGGGAGTTGATGGTAGTTTTGCCAGTGTGGTTGAGCCAGGCTTCTGAGTGCTAGCAAAGGGATGGATGTTGCTGTCCAAAGATGTCCTCATTGAGCTTTGTGGCTCGTATTTATCTACCAGATTAGGATGTTTCTTGAACTTGTGTTAATATGACAATCTGTCCAAATGTTATTGTGAAATGAGCTTTGGGATTTCCACCATATATACATATTCACACTCTTTCTTTAAGTATTATTATAATTAGCTCTAAATAGTTATTCAGAGGTACCGCTTGTCTTTCGTTTAAGCTCTGTGAACGCTCTGCTGTTAAGGTACATGATCTTCCTCACATTAAAAATAAATAAATAAATTAAACAACAGTTGTAAGAGTTTGCACTATTGTAGAAGTGTCTAATTTACCGGCTGTTACAAGGGCTCTGCAGGGCACTGCTGCTTTGGGCTGAACAGTGATGCATTCTTTTGGACAGCTGGCCAGCACTGTCACCTTTTCTGACCCTCATCAGGAACACTGATACTTTTTATCAAGAGGCAGATCACGAGGCAATTACCTCCTCAGAACTCTTATCCTCTGCAGAACTTGTATCCCTTTCTCAGTAGTCTGTATAGGTAAAGATGCAGAAAGAGCAGTTTGTCTTTTCAAGACTCATGTCTAACCTGTGTCCAGGCTGTTGATTGAATTTGGGCAATGGTGTGCTTGCTGTCAGTGTGAAGAAAGAGCTTGGAAGACTGCCAGTAAACTCGTCAAACCTAGTTCTGTTCTACGTGTGTCACTTTTCCCAAAACACTGCAGGGAGGGATAACGCTTCAGCACCACTTTGGAGTATCGCCTGAGAAACATCTAAGCACTGGAGGTCTCTGGAGATTGAGGTCCACCAGAGCAGAAGTTAATATCTGATGATGCTTGCCTCTTAATGGCTTTTTGGTTTGTTTGGTTTGTTTTTTCCTAAATTCCTTTGCTTTTCTCTGAGTCAGGTTGAGCCTGGGATAGAGAAGATGTGATATAAATACAATTTTTTTTTAGCTGATAACAAGAAGCCTGGACATAGGCCACAGTCTATTCTGCTTAGTCTTTTGTTAAAACAACAGTATTCTGACCTACATCAACTATGTGTTAGCAGGAACAGTGCTCTTCCTAATACCAGACAGCTAATAAAAAAAATGGGGAGGAGGGGGCCCACAGTGTGAACCTGTTGGATGTGACGATGGTTTCTGGGAGCCTAAATAAGGGGTGAAAGGAAAAAGCAGCAGTAGTTGTAATTGGATTGTATATAATATCTTTCCTACTCTTGCTAAGTGGTAGGTGCTGAGTGTACCCACACTGAGGGATGGAGAGAAATTAGAATTCCACAATGAAGAAGCTTCCAGTTGTGGGAAGCTGCAATTTTAAACATGAATGAAAGGTATGTATTGCGATTCTTAAAGTTGCTAAGCTTGGAGGAAACAGGCTGTCATAAGTGCTTTTTGTTTTGGTCATTTGATTGAGTTGGATGGTAGAATACTCTAATACAACTGCAATGCAAGTGGTTTTTATGCAAGAGCTTTCATACAGGGAATTGGCAAACTGAAACAATTTTACTGAGAAATGTCTTGCAGTGCAGGAGAAGGAAGAAGTGGGAACAGCTTTGCTTTAATGCAAATGTAATTCTGTAATTTGCTAGTCTAGTCTTCTGTAGACTGCTCTGCATTAAGAATGGAAAGTTCTGATTAAAAAGAAGCAAAACAAAATGAGAAGAAAGAGATCAGCTTTGAACAATGATTTGTGGATTTCTTTGGAACAACTGAGGTCTAAGCTGCAAAGACAATGCCTTTAGGCAATGCAGCATCCTTTTTGAAGAACAAAAATTGCTTACTTATCCCTGAAGCCTTAGCAGTGCCAATAGGAGAACAGTCACTGCAAAGAGACTATTGTGTAGATCGATCATCTCAATTTTTTTTGCTCAATAAAGTAGAAGAGAAACCCTTTGGCAGTTTCCCAAGGACCAAAAAAAGCTGTCTATTAAAAAGATGTGGTAACTGCTTTGTAGATTTGGATTTTCTTAGGATTTTGCTCTTGTTACTTGCTCTTGTTTGAATGACTGTGAAATCCAGAAAGGGTGTCCTTTAGAGATCAAGATTCTCTCATCTCCTTTCTCCTGCAGGGAGTGGCTATCTTGTGATTATTTACACTGAGGAAATGAACAGCCCGAAGCACAGTAGTGTTTTGCTTTCAAGACCCAGGCAAAGTGCTGTGATTGGCCCACTGGAGTGTTAATTAAAGAAACTTAAAAGGGGAGTGGATAGAGGGATAGCCCACCAAATTTGACAGTATCCCATAATCTTGGTTTCCCATGACAGCAGAAGGGGCTACTTCTAAATCAAGGTGGTAATCCTTGGGATTACCATCAATAAAATCAAATTCAGAACCATGGAATACAGCCATATTATGGAGCTTTCATGGGGACAGTGAAATGGACATGAACTGTCTCTCTAATGGAAGATCAAGAGCTAGGAGTTTAGTCTCTCCCTGGTCTCAGCCCTTTGTGAGAGGGCATCACCATGCATCTCATCTTGCAACTGGTACCATTGTTGCTCCTCTGATGTAGGAAGCGAAGACCTCTAGTGGGTCAGCTTCAGAGCATCACACATGGGTGCGATAGCAGGTGGCAGCAATTTGTTCCACAAGGCTCTTCTATGGCCAGTCCCACAACATAGTACCTGTGCAGCTAAACCTAGGCTAGACAAACATGTAAATGTTTGTAGCGGCTCACTAACCCTAGGACTTTAGAGGCCTTAAGCCCGGACAGGTTGTGCAGAGGGTTCCAAATCAGTTTTCTGAAGCATTCTTTGAACACACCTTTACCTGAAAGCTATTTAAGGTCCCTGATGACTGGAGCTTGAACCTCTTTGAAAGATGCTGCAAATGGAAATCTTCCTGTTTCTGGCATTTTTCTAGGGCTATTTTCCAGCTGTTTCATCTCTGTTCTTCATCATCCCTTTTCAGCACTGTTCCCTCCTTCCCTTACTGCTTTCTCCAGTGACAAATTTTCCACAAAAAGAAAATCAAAAGTTTAGATCAAACTGAGACAAGAATCTGTTCTTAAAAATAATGAAGAATTGGGGTATGTTTATCTTTGGTTCAGTCTTTATAGGGTGGGGGAGGGTGGAAGAGGGGAAGAGAGACAGATGGAGGGAAAGAGATGGCCAGCAGCAATAAGCCTCAAGTCAGAAGTGCAATCTACAAACACCTGAAGATGTGCTGTAGACTTCTGTTCAAAAGCTGTATCAAATCTTACATATGATTGTATATGCACAGTGAGTGAGATTAGACGTCTGACTTCCCCATTATAAGGTCTTCAACAGAGAGCAGTGCTTAGGAAAAATGAGTAAAAAAGGAGACGTCGTCTTTGAATATTGTGCTTTTTTTTGGTGTCTGATGATTGGTGATATATGGACTTTCTGAGCTAGAGCTTGGATCTAGACCATTGTGTTTTATAGTGTCCAAAGGTGCTATCTTTACAAATGTATTGAATTTATTGTGTTGCCTAAAATACAAGATATGAACTTGGGAGGCTGAGTCTGATTCCTGGCTCTGTCAAGACTCTGGCATTTCAGTTTCTCTCTGTGTTTCCTGTCTGGAAAATAAGAATGAATTTTTTGTCTGGATTATTTGGATTATAAAATTTTGTAGGGCATGCTGAATGGAATATTTTATTTGGAATATCTGGACCTCCCCTATCATAATCTGGTTTGAATTTTATAGCTGTTAATTTCGGGAGAGGCTCTCATCCTTAGATTAAAAGAATAGCTTGGTTTCACTGCATATCTGTTTTTTTTTTCCCACAATCTTGTATCTGCTTGCTGAATATACTTGCTCAGTAACTGAAAGATAAATCAGCATCTGAAAGCAGGGTAGCAAGCAAATTTTGTCCTGGCCTAGTCTCCTTTGTTGTCACAATCAATAGAATGTGCCGGTTGCCTGCTTTGGACAATGTGACTTTTCAGGCAGCATTACCTGCTTGCAACGTCTGGCTGCAATTCTAATGTCCTAGTGCTGACTTCATTCCACTGCTTCTCTTTAGAATGTATTACCTTGCTGTGAAATAATGAGGGCAAAGGAGACCAGATAGGCTGTAATTATGTCTGGTTTGGGGTGATGTTAGTGACCTAAAGATGCAAGTTCGGTGTTTGGAGAGGTGATGCTTCTTGTGTAGGAAAAAGCGAGCTGAATTGTAAAGCATCTGACCTTGAGTCAGATGTACATTCCAAATGTAGGGGGTGAGGACAAGCAGAGCAGTCTTGTTGTTTTGTGGTTCAGTGGAACAAGGAAACCAAAGGATGGACCAGATTTACTCAAGGAACTTTATGGAAAAATTGAGAGATTTAAGAGTGCAACCTGCCCATGAAAATCAGTGGAAAGATTCCCATAGGCCTTTCTAGGATTTGGATCAGATCATAGGAGATCTAGTAAAGGCAAGTATCAGACAGGAACTGTGTAATCCTTGAGTAATTACTAAGGCAGCAGCAAAAACAAAAACTGTTTGAGGCAAGTGCTACCCCATGCTGRCTTTATCAAGTAGACAGATGTCTTCCAAAAAATGATCATGCCTCCCTTATCCTTCTTCTCTGTCCCTCCTAAGAGCTTTTCAAGTAGTCATTGAACTGCCTAAGGGAGGGAAAGAGATGAGGTGTATGTCATATTGGCAGGACTGGCACAATCTTGTGTGGTTTGACTCAATCACTGTTTTTCCTACACTTTTTTTTTTTTTTTTTTTTTTTTTTTTTTGCTGTTAGTGCGTGTTGATTGGCTACTATGATTAAGCCGAACTTACATTAGATGGACACAGGTGTCCCTTTTGAAATGGATTGGCAAAGGAGGCTGGGTGGTGTTTGAGAGTTTCAACAGATAGACTAAGTTTGATCTATAGGCCAAGGCATTCTGGTTTGAATCTCATGCAGCTGACCGCTGGGCATAGTGAAAGACAGTTCATGCCCTGATGAAATTTCTGTCTAAATAGACGTATCAGACTTTTAATTTAAAGAAATTTAGAGGGAGATGAGATACAGAAAGATGAAGTGATTTGCTGATGGTTGTGCAGTTACCCCACAGCAGATCCCAAAAGTTAACCCACATTTAATGAATAAAAATCTGGTAGTCTGATATCTATATCCTTCTTCCTTTCATCGGAAAAGACGTTTTTGTCTTTGCAACCAGAAGGTTAGGGCTGGAATGGTGAGGCACTCTCTGGTGAATTATGCAAATAATCAAGTCTGAGATCATCTTCCTCTTCTTATGCAACATGTTAATATTATTATATTCAAGAACTAGCAGTAATATTATATTCAAGTGCAAAAGCAGCAACAGCGTTTTGCAAGTGTCACCCTCTCAGGGAGGATGGAAATTTAAATTTCAGTAGGGGAAGTGGTGCATTTGACCCAGGCTATTTCCTAGTCTTCACTTGCCAATCAATCACATTCTTAACAAAAAATTTTAAAAATCCTGGTGTGGTTTGGAGACCAATGGAGGTGGGGGTGATGGCAAACTATGCAGGGAAAAGTTTTGTGTAGTGTATTATAAGAAATATAAATATATTCAGTATTTTCTCACTTTGTTTTTTATACTGCAGTCACAACGGAGTCTGCAGTTATTTGCAGCCAAGATTCTTAAAACAGTTCTGTCTAGTTTACCACTTGAACTTTTAAATCAGATACATTAAAAGAACAAATGCATGTTATCATTTAGGTATATGCAGACCCATTTAAGGCAACTTTAAAAATCCAATCAATCTGTGACTGGTTGCACTGTAAGCCTGAACTAATTGGCTTAGTGCCAACTGCTGGGCATTTGATTACTAGTCAATAAATGGGATACAGGTTTATTTACCATAGCGACCTCTGCAACATGTGTTATTTATGCAATGTCAGTTTAAACTGCTAGATTAAGAAGTTTCAATGAGTAACACTGAAATTACCCTTTTTTAATGTTCATTAATACTTATAGTAGAATTTTATTTAAAAAAAACATAAATTGCCATATTATAAGCTATCTACGTGTGCCATCTTAAAAAATATATATAATTTACAGAACACTAGGGCATATCCTCACGCTAGCACTCTTCTTATTTAGCTTGGAATATTTTGTTTGTTTTGTGGAATGGGGAGTTACCTGAGCAAAACTGCAAACCAAAAAAGAAAGCTTCACCAAAACATCCTTAGCCTGTGTTTTGAACTAATAGTCACCTTTAAAGGATGATGATAAAATATGTCACTTGAGATTCTACCCAAGGCTCCTTTATGATTCCTCTGAGAGCTCTCTAGCATGGTTGAGAACACTTTCTGTCTGCAGTGCTGTGTTGAGTCTCAGGTACACACACATTTTAGTTCATATTTGGTAGTCTCAGTGTGAAATCAGTCCACTGTGGCTTTCCAAATCAGAATTTGATATGAATTAGATTTGGAGGTTAGCAAAAAGACAGCAAGCATCCATCCCTTATCTTGCCCAGCTGAGACTGCAGAAATGTACAGCTGATTTTGTGAAGACTGTACCTTGGCAAGGAAGCACAGGATTGACCTATGGAAATTCTTGGTGAGGATGGTTCCTGAAATAGGTTTACACGACCCTGATCCCTCACTTGCTAGTGCCCTTGTCTTAGCCTGGTTCAGGCTCAGGCTATCAGCATCTGCCTGTCCCCCTGTCGTCTGTTAGAATTTCCTTGCTATATCCTTTGCTGGAAGTGCTTCAGTAAATGCTTTGTTAGGAAGGATAAAAGAATTTAGAATTTCTTGCATCACTGAGGTCGGTTTTACCTGTAGGTCCTGTAGGATCTTTGTGTTGTTTTTTTGGTGGTAGCTTGTGTAGCTCATTACATATCCTAAGGGAACTGTGGGTTTGTTTCTGCTGTGAGCTGGGATTCTAGCTCCCAACTATGCCTCTCAGAAGAGATGGAATGGTTTAACACTGTATTTATGGCCTGCTACATTGCTGGGTGGCAATCTCTTCTGTTTTCCAGTCCTGTGCATTGTGCTTGTCTCTTTGGATGAGAATTTCCTGCAGGGGGAAAGTCAGTCTTGCAAGGTATGTTTGTTGTGCTGGGTACCCTGACCTCAGCAGGGCCTCAAAGTGCTACTGCAAATAAAAAGAGCTGTCTCTGTTCTGAACTTCTGCAAGCCAATTGTTTTGGGTCTCAAATCTCCATCTGTAAAGCATGGGTGATACTATTTGTCGAGTTGACTGGAGTGTTGAGAGTAAGCATAGTCCTCAGTGATAGGAAGAGGTAGGTAAGCACCTCCATGAAAACTGAGCACAGGCACAATACCCCCAAGGGTATTGATTCTCAGCATATTCAAGGGAGGTATAGCTTCATCCTGTACTAAAGTGTTTTCCTGTGGGACACTCTAGTAATCTAATATCACTGGAATTTCTAGGGCAGAAATGGATCCTGACTGTGAATGGCTGTCTTAATTAAAATTGCTATTAAAGGCAATATCACAGTGATTAAATTTATCCCTAGGGTATTTTTGCAACACTAATAACTTTGGTTGCTATCCAGTATTTGGAGCAAAATGTAGCAATTTAGACTAAAACTTAAGATGTATTGGCTTAGAACGTGTGGTTCTTGCATCATTTTATTGAATTGCTGATCAGCAATGTGGTTCAAGACAAGGTCAAAATTTTTGTGAGGCTAGGAAAAGGGGGCAATTATGACGAGTTGTCTCCAACATTTAGATCGAATGGAAGATAGCCTCTTACATGAGGATGGAGTTGTCCTACTATCATTTATCTTATAGACAGCTTCCAGGTGCCTGGGCTAAAATCAGGGCTTTGTTGTGCTAGCCCCAGTAAAAAGATAGGCCCTGTCCTAAAAAGCCCATGGCCTGAGTAGCCAAGCTGAGTAGCAGTTGAGCAAATGAAAGAATCTCTGACTATCTTCTGCAAAAGGGATATAGAAGTTACAACATGATTTGGTCAAAGTCTGTGGCAGAGCAGGAATTGAATTCAACCCTTTAACAGTGGCATCATCTCTCTCTTGCTCCCTGTTGTATGGGACTGCAAGCCAGGAGGGGTGTGGACATCACAGAATGTTGGTATCAATCAGAAAGTGGATAATGGATCAAACTCCTTGATTCAGCTGGAACTGTGATTTAGCACTTTCATCCTATTATGCTGAATATTTGGCCTTCCCTGGCTGCCTTGGAAGGTGCTGTGAAGAGGAAACAACAGAAGGCCCACCTCACCTGGAGGAAGTGATGAAGTACTTCTTGTATATTAGAATGATTTGGAACATTGATTTGTTTGTTACTTTGTGACACTTTGTGTCCTGTGTGAGATTCCCCTCCCTGCACTTTGTGCACGCACACTGTTTGTAGGCACAGCTTTTAGACTGTAGCTACTGTGGGGCCTCTGAGTTTCAAATGAAAATTGTTTAAATCCCAAACCATTAACTGAAGGAGCTAAACACTGTTGTCTTTTTTTTTTCCTGCTTCCCAAGATATGGACACTTAAGCTTTCCACATCCAGGCAATTAGAAGCTTGAGGTGCTATTTACTGGAGGAATGGCTTGTTCTTGGAGTAGCTTGTCACTAAGATATTACCTTAGAGCATCATCTGTGCTGTCATTCACATGGTATAGGAACTGACTAGAGAAAGGAAAGGGGGTAGAAGGTGACACAGAATCATGTGTGACATGGTTGGTAGGGGTAGTTCTGCAGCAGCTACTTGAGAAGCCCAGGGCTTGGGGTGTGTAGGTTTTTGTTTTGTTTTTTTTTAATAGCTGTTCTCTGCTTCTGCTCAATTAATCTGGAGCAACCCTTTTAAGAAAAAGATTGTCTCTATTTCTCTCTGTTCATCTATACAGTAAATGTATACAAGAAAGTGCCTTTCGTGTGAAATGAATTGTTTATGAGAGATGGCTTAAAACTTAAAATTTTGTCTTCACTGTTCTGTGCCTGTGTAATTGTGTCTGACATCAGTTCAAGAACCATTGTCTCTCAAGAAAGGGATTTTGCTGGTGCTTTGGAAGGTTGAGAGAGGACTTTAGATTGTAGCATAATAATGCAGCAGGGGAATGAAGAAAGGTGAGAGTGTGCTTGAGAGAAAGAATGGTAGATATGTTTGATTGTTATTGTGCTACACATGATCTTTTGTGCATGTCCAACAAGTTTAGTGGAACGGCCATGCTGTCTTGTAGCTGAGGCTTTGGAGGAAAATGTGTCTGCAAGTGTTGGTGTGGAGGTTAACACAGTATGATAGCAGACTGCACTTGCTATGTGCTTAAAAATAGACCACTGTAGTTAAATGCATCTTGATGGAATCCGCATTTATAATTAACATTATATGTATATAACATTAAGGAACCCCAAATTTCTGAACTGCTTAGCTTCATTTTCCTGGCCTCTAGCTACAAATTTCACTGAAGATGAGAGACTAATGCAAGAGCTGTTTTGAGATGGAAGATGACTGCTGTTATATGATTATACAAAATGAGAAATTTTGTTAGGAATCTTATGGATGGTGGTTATTTTGCTGTTTAGATATCTTGCCTGAGTTTAGCTTCCTGCTTCGTTTTACTGACACTGAGATTATTTGCATTGAAACCTCTCCCTTGGGGGAGTAGGGTTTGGGGAAAGAAGTGTCTTTTTAATCACATTCTCACTGGGCTTGACTAAGACATCTTTAAGTTGTTAGAAAAGCATTCAACAAAATGCAATGAAAATAGCATGTTGTAGCTAAGTTGTATTTCAGATATGCAGTACACAAATCTATGCTGGTTTTTAAAGCCAGTCTTTAGCAGTATATTCCTTCTTAGGGCACATGCCTTATGACAGTGCAATGAAATGATCGCTGTTCGGTGTTTATTTTTTAGCTGAGCTGTCTCCCAGAACTCTTTCATAATTTTTTAACAACTGCCAGCCTTGATGGTGTTGTTTAAAAAACAAAACAAAAACAAACAACTCAACCATTCAAAAAAAGATCTTTGTCTTCCCTATGTTGAGCTACAGTCTGGATAATGAAAGTTCAATGATTAGAAGAATGTGTGCAAATATGTCTTTCCCCATTTCTAGACGTGTTAGGATATAAGGCGTGGGTGGGAGATCCAGTAACAAATTAAGAAAGGTATAAGACTTAGGCTTTTGATGGATCAGTAAACAGTAAGATCAAACATAAGCTTTTAATCCTTCTGAGTCTCTGCCTTTGGTCTCTAGGTATTAGATGAGAAGTAAGTACAGTATTCTGAGATCAGTCCTACCCCCAATAAGCTCCCCCACCCCTTCCCCTGTGAAACAGCTGCTGAACTTTTTAGTCTGTCTGGGAGTTGCTAAGAGCCTGTCAGGAAGAGGTGGGCAATTAAGGGTATGGATTGCAGCACCTCTACAGTCATCTGGAAGAGTGGATTGTATCCCATCCAAGCAATACAAACAGGTCCTTAAGCACTTTGGTGGCTTGGTGCCTCATGAGAAAGCTTTCTGCCAGGGAGCAAAGACCAGGAACAGCAAGCACAAAAACAGCAGAGAAGGTGCTGTAACATTATGGAAATTGCAAGCTGCTTTAACAGGACATCAGACCCCCTCTTTACCGTTGTGTAGGTATTTTTCTTTTTTTTCTTAAGGTGATTTGGTGGGTATGCCTGTGATGCAGATTGCAGGGCAGATAGAGGGGTTTGTGTTGTCCCGAAACAGTGTATCCACAACATTGCAGGGCTAATCTGCTCTGCTTTTCAGCAAGTGAATTAGGCTGTGCAGTCTGTACCTTAATATATGAGATGTGCTGAACTCCTAACTTTGAGCTAGAAGACTGCCTGAGCTATTAATGCTTTCATGCAGTTTACACTGTACTGATGTCTGTAGGCATTGCCTCAAACTTACAGTGGAGTATGAGGGCAACTGACCACTTGAGTTTCTTTCCTGGATGTATCAATATGGTACCTGACTGAAGTCAGTCTCCCTCTTGCTCTGACTTGGTGTCAGACTTTCTGGAGAAGTTGCAAACTTCCCCCTTACTTGTCTCTCCCTGCCCATCTCCTAGGGCTCTGTTTTAAAAGATACATGTCCACTATCTGAGACCTACATTAGTTGACATGAGTGTTCTACTTGGGGGAGCATGTGAATTAACATAAATGGCACAGCTGGCAATGAGGTACCCTCCTGCTATGATGTTTAGGACTGCTTGAAGATATTCATAGCAGGGCTTCTTCTGCTCTGTGTAGGGATGTAGATCAATGGGCTGAAGTTACTAAAGCCAGAATGTGTTGGCTTTGATTTGCAGGCATTGTATCTTGTGCTGTAGAATGCCAGTAAATATTCATGGAAAAAAGGATTAATTTCCATGCATTCAGAATGATCACGTTTTGCCCTCAGTGAGCTGCCTTGCCTTGATATAATTTGTGGTTTGTGCATCTCATAGAACGTGTATAGGATTTTTTTCTTCTTTGGAGCTACTAGATTTTGATTTTTGCCCTGCATAGCCCCCTCAAGGAGCCTGAAGTTCTAAAAGAAGGATGATCTTTTTTCCTTCACTACAAGGCATGCTGTGTGTGAGTGAGTGAATGTAACCTTTTTGAAACTTCAGGTTTATATATGTTCAACTTCCAACTTTATATGTTCGATGTATGTTCGATGTATGTTCAATATTTAGTATATGGGCTCTCACAGGAATGTGCCTGTCCTCRTGCTCATATAGCAGCCTTTGTCTCCATTTATCTGCATCCTACAACTGAGGGAAACCCTGAACTTTTTTTAAAGTTCACCATGGGTCTCACAATTTTTGATAATATTTGATAATAAACTTGGGTCTTCTCTTCTTTTAGCCTAGTGTATGAACTGCTAGTTGTCTTTCTGCTGTTAGTGGAACAGTGCCTAGGTATTTTGACCTTCCTGGGGAGACCAGCTTTTAGGATCAAAGCCTCTGTTCAGCTATTTTACTGTTTTCTCTCATTTTTCTCTCATGTTCTTCAGAACTCAGGACATTGCTTCGCTGCATGTAGGTGTGGTACCTAACATGATGGATCTTGGTTGGAACAGAGGTTTACAGAGTGTGAATAGTGACACTAAATTAATCTGTTTTCTCTTGTTTTATTTTTCAGAGTTCTAATGAGTCCGCGACAGAATTTGACTCGTATCTCATTAAGAGGGACTTTCCAGGGGGCTAAAGTAGTCCGTGGCCCAGACTGGGAGTGGGGTAACCAAGATGGTAAGTTTTGGGTGTGGTTTTTTTTTTTGGGGGGGGGGTGTTGTTTTTGAGATATTCTGTAAAACACCCTTTGATTTTTTTTTGTAGTTTTTTTTGTTTGTTTGTTTGTTTGTTTGTGCCAAACTGATAACTGAAAATGCTTGTGCTGAGCAGTAGCTTCTGTGGAGCTGTTCAGATGATGCAGGTTGCTGTTCCATAGAGTATTAAATACTATTTGTTGTTTTGTATTTGTTTAGAAACATATCTGTATCAGAGACTCCATTCAGGGTGTGTGGGGGGAAGTTTTGCTGCTCCTCTTTCATAGATGTGAAAACTCATGGGAAGCATCCTGGAAGATCTTGCGTAGAACTATAAATGTACACCATGTTTACAAGAAGATGAAGCCCTGCCCTATGCTATGCTATGCTATGCTATTTTATCACCAATGAAGAACTCTGCTGTGGTTGCTGTGGAATGGTTTCCACTTTCTGTATTTCTGAATTATAACTTCAGGCTGAAAATGTAAAGGGACAAGAATGCCTTTTCTAGACCTATCCCTGAGTTATAAGGACTGTATCTGATTCAATGGTAGCAATGCATGCGTAGTGCAGCAGGGTTAAGGAAATTTTACTGTCCATTTCTATTCCAGAGCCTTGCACATACTGAAATGTTTACAGCATATTTTTTCCCTAAATAATTAAGTTGCAAAACCAAAGGTTCCCAAAGTTGACTCTACCCTTCATTGTAGCTGTGGGTTCAGTGCAGGAGACACTGAAAGGGTCTGAGAGCAAAAGAAGTTTATGCTCAGTACAGCTTATCCATCCTTTTGAGATCAAGTCAATACATGCATGTCTGAAACTTGTGTTGCTTACAATGATTGCGACCTGAAAGCAGTGGTATGTGCAAAACAAGTGAGAAGAAATGCAAGGCCAGGTAGTCAGCTAGTCACTACTGATACTATCTTATCTTTGATGGAGTTGCATCCATCCAAATCTCTTGTCAGTCAGTGCTCCTCTGAATTTAGCTTCCCAGTAGCACAAAGACATCAGCTCTCTATTTCCTCTTAAGGAGGTAACATGTAAATACAGGTAATAAATAATCTTGTGAACTCTGTAAGAGGGTCCTGTTGAGTGGATTAATTAGTTCCATGATTTTGTGGGTCTGTTAAGGGCAATGGAAGCTAGTTGAGAATGTTCTTGCTTTTATTTGGCTTGTGGCTTTTTATTGTTCCTGTTGCCTGAAGCTCTCTGCAGAAATTAGCATTGACTGCTGGAGAACTTGTCGAGTAACCAAACTTTTTTTCTCTGTTCTGCTCAGGGTGGACTCTGGTAGCTCTTCAGTCACTTGAACCTTTTTACTGAATGCTTCTGAGTGCTTCCCCCCCCCTCCCCCGCCCCGCCTTGCTACCATCTCTGAGTCCAAATGCTACGGAAATGGAAGCTGGACCTGCTGATAGTGCCCTCTTTGGAGAAAAGTGTCTGAACAGGGAGGGGAGATTACCTTTTTTTTATTTGGATCCCTGCTGCCACAGGCAAATGTTAGGTTCATTTGTCAGTTTATGTCAGCACTAAATCAAGGCCAATGATACCTGCCAGGTTTCTTGCAGACTAAAAATGTAGGGGAAGAGGACACCAATCTGCTACAACCTGTCCACATTAGTAATATAAAGGAGCCCAGTGTTGCTGCAAGATCACTGTGTTGCCATCCTTGAACACCAGTACAACCCAGAGGCTCTCCTCTCCCTTGGTCAGTAATAATGCATATCCGATGCAGCCTCCTTTTCCAGGAGCTGTCATCCTGATTCATTTTGGCCTGGCCAGACCTTTGCAGATAATTGTAAAGTGTTTGAAAGGTGAAAATTCCTGTTAGCTGCCCTCTTGCTAGGATTTGGGTTCTAATCTGGAAGTGTTTTTTTTTGTTTGTTTGTTTTTTAAGCATAACTGGGAAGGTTATATCACAGAAATGCTTTTGGTAACCTAAGTTGTAATTTCCTGGGTAATAATCATGCGGGTGGATATCTAGAGTGCTAATCTAATAACTCGCTGCGGTGTGAATTGTGTGTAGAGCTGGGCTCCAGCTACCGTTTCTAGGGAGAGATTGTAAAGGCAGATGGGACTTGAAAATATTTTTCTTACAATAAAAATCAAGAGACATAGGGGGTCTCTAATTCTCATTTCAATCCACTGAAGGCCTGCTTTTCTCATTGATGGAACTATCAGTAAAGCCCACTAGTTTGTCTGCATTATGCTTTTTGCATGGATGCGTGGTTAGATGAGGGAGTTAGTTCCTTTAAGCTGGTAATTTCCAAGACTTTGCAGGCAATTAGAACCTTACTGTCTGCCCAGTAAGGTTCAAATTGCCAGTGAGATAGACAGATACTGCTGTTTGCATTTGGGAAAGCTCTAAACCAGCTCTGGGATTTGCCCAAGTTCATGCAGATTTGACAGCAGAATGAGGAACAGAATCTGCAAATTCTGATCCTGTATAACTAAGTTCAGTGTTAATACAGCACGGTCTCTTGCACAAGAGTATGTCAAGCCAGATTTACCTGCTCACAGATACATCCCCATGTTCTGGATCATTTCAATAATGTTCCTCCCTGCTTGGGAAGGTAAAGAGAAATGCCAGAACAAACTGTACTTGATATTTTCCCATCTGGCCAATGTGTGAGAGAGATTAAGGATCTTGGGCTGCTTTTACAATGCTGCTGTGTTTCTACCTTGCCACAGTGTGGTGCCATGACACCATGCATTGCCTAGCTAGGCAATATTTCTGTGGACCAGGAGAAATGACTTTTACAGAATGCAGCTTTGGGTATCTGTATTCYAAAGCAAACAGCTTGGTTGCCTTTCCACAAGCTCAATGCAGAGATTCTCTCTGAGCTAAAGGAAACTGAGTTGTCTCATAGCTTAACTTCCTTAATTAGGAAGATGACTGAGACCTCCTGTGCCTTTTGCAGCTCTCAAGGTTGTGAGGAGGATGTATAAGCTGCTGAATAATTTGTTTTGGTTTGCTTTGCTGCTTTATTGTATATGAAGAACACTTGGTTGGAGGGCACTGCTTCAGGCAGCAGTATGCTGAGAGTGAAGCAGGCCTCTGTATGTTCACCATGTAAAGATGGCCTATTGGCTTCTGTATAGGGCCACGCAGAAATCCTTTCTGGCAGCAACCTCTCTGTCAGAATTTCATCTTCCCCAGCTAGTGGCTTTTGGCTCTGCACCTCCTCTTCTGTGGTGAATAATTGGAGAACTGACAAGTTTTTTTACTTGTTTTGGCCCTGCTTTTTCTCCTTGTGTTTGATTTATTTAAGATAAAAATGTTATTAAATTGTATCTCAGTAAACATCCCAGTGTCAGGTGAGTTTCTGTATATTGGTCTCTGAGAATGCAAGCCAGATACTTTTTTCTCCCCTCTTTTTCTGTCAGGTGGTGAAGGCAAAACTGGACGTGTGGTTGATATTCGAGGCTGGGATATAGAGACTGGACGTAGTGTGGCCAGTGTCACATGGTCTGATGGTACCACAAATGTCTACCGAGTTGGACACAAGGGGAAAGTGGACCTGAAATGTGTTGTGGAGGCACCTGGTGGCTTTTACTACAAAGAGCATCTCCCAAAATTAGGTGTGTGGAGCAAGTCTTCTATTGGGAAATTCAGACTCATGTTGCCATATCAGTCACTTGTATTTTCCTGACATTAAAGCTATCTGCTTTGAATACACAAAATCAGGAGGTAGTTTTATAATATTTCCACATAATGTGTACCATTAAAAAAACTGTTCTGTGTGTCAACATAGTACCTTCTTACAGGGTGGTTAGTAAAGCAGCTCAGTCTTGCAGTGATGTAAGTTCATATAAGATCATCAGATGCCTGCAGCTGTTTACCAAAGAGGGACCTTCTGCCGATACAGTTTCTCACTGATACAAATGCATGAAAATCCCTTGGGAGTGCCTGCATTTGTCAGCAGAAAATTCAGTCCAGAATCAGTTTTGTTAATCCAAAGTTTTTCATTCTTCAGGTAGGCATTGCTCCAACTGGTGTGCGGTGTAATTTAGGTGTACTTTGAATCAGGTGTTAAGGGCCACCTTTTGCTCCCCTGAAATAAAACGAAGAGGACTGTTGGTGACTTTGCAGCAGCACGATCAGATCTTTCTTTTCTCTCCTTAAGCAGCTTGGCCAGAGCATCAGGGAAGGGAAGGATTGGGTGGGGAGCTTATTTCCAGGAATGAGGCACCTGAGCACAGAAAGGCTGTGAAGATAAAGTACTCCACAAAGCAAGCTATTTGACTACCTGTGGAAGAGAATTCATTTTGAGTGCTGTGTGGGTGTCTGCTGAGCAACAGTTGTGGGTGCCTGAATTGCTAAGAACAGATACTGAAGTCTGACGTTGCATGAGAGGCATCTTTCAAATGCGCTCTCCTCCAGCAAAGGACAAAATTGTGTCTTGCTAGAACTACTTCATGTTTAACCCATAGCATTATCCAGTGGGAGCAAAATATTCTTAATCCTGCCTAATGCCGCCCCACAGACTGTGTAGGGTGTACTCCACAGGTAGAGTAAGATTTTTACACCGTTCTGCCCCAATTAAGCTTATGTTAACTTGCAACCCTTGTTACAAAGCCAAATGAGAGACAAAGCATATTATTGCACCTTGCAGGTGTGTGAGTGGTGTCATTCTGCTCTTTAGGAAAACCGGCTGAATTACAGAGGAAGGAGAGCACAGACAGGCATCCATTCCAGCATGGGGACAAAGTGAAATGCCTGCTGGACATTGACATCTTGCGGGAGATGCAAGAGGGCCACGGTGGCTGGAATCCTAAAATGGCTGAGGTATGTTTCTGCTTGCTCCTATTCTTTGAGTAATTTATCGGTCACTGTGTTAAACTACAGAAGTAACCACTGGCTAGGAAGCTACCAGAACATCTCTGTGTAACATAATAGCTTCTGTTACTATATTGTGTTGAGCAAATAATAAATATAGATTTTTCAGTGATAGGACACTGGAGTCAAATTTGTTTTTAGGTTCAGATAAATCTGCCTTGTATGAGAATTCCCTTGTGAAGCCCTGTAGAATTTCTAAGGCTGAACTGGGCCAAGAGAGCTGCTCCAAAGTCTCAGGAGCTGGTGCAAAAAACTCAGGGCTGGTTTGCTTGTTTTCAAATGAGATCTTTTCCATGGAGTTTTGGGTCCATTCCCTGTTTGGCTTCTTTCGTAGCATACATTAGTGCTAATGAAAGTTGTGTTTGTCAGCAGTAGGTTCTATCCCTGGATATGGTTGACTTCTCTGCCCATATGGTGTTTTTGGAGAGCAATCAGTCTGTTGTCACCTGTTGTTGTCTAAGTAAGCTCAGACAGTAGAGGAAATGAAAAAATAAATGACATCTGTTACTACAGTAGGGAGTCTCAAGGGGCAGTTCTACCATGGAAGGCTCTGGGGGTTGTGAATATTAGACGTGAGCTTACATTCAAATGAAGTGATGATAGCTAAATGAGTAGATTTGCCCTTTAAATTAAAATATCTGTGCTTTTCATTTCTCTTAAGTTAACTTTCTTGGGTTTTAATAGTCTGCAGAGCTTGCTGAAAATAAATTAAATTACCTTCACATGCAGAAGATGACAATACTGCTGTTGTGCAGTAGATTTACTGAAAAGCAAAACCACATTTTGGTACTCATTGCAGCAGTAAGATCTATTTCTGAACCTGTATTAGTCACATCTATAAAAGTGCCTTTTTGGAGAAGGAGGGAAAGTTAAAATGAAAGAGGTTGTATATAGCCACAAGTGACCCAAAAGCCTGCCACACCTGAATCAGTACACTGAATAAGCTGCAGGTCTGATGCTGAGACAGCTCCCCTGAAGCCTTGGTATATGAAGCAGTACTATAAAATTATGCAGACACATAATATATATATTCTAACCCAAGCTGCCCTGTAGGTGAGCTGTCTTTTCTACGTCAGGCTTTAAAAAGTCATCCCAAACTGTCATTTCAGGTTCAGTGCAGAGATCTGTTAACTGAGCATCAGTTTCTACTTTAGCCTGACAGGCAGGGATTTATCCTCATCTGACATAAACTTTAAGTAGTCTGTCGATGGAGCCATGAGTTTCTTATTCTCACAGAGGCCTTCATCTAAAAACCATATTTTTTGAGTTGCTGCAGTGTAGCTAAGATAGTCTGCTACATCATTAAACTTCTGCACTTATTTCTGTTGTTGCTGAATGCAGGTTTAAGTGGGATATTAAACAGAGAAACAGTAATTTCCCTTCATGTCAGAAATTGTTAATTTTTGTCTCCTTGAAAACTGTCAGCTACTTAGGCCTGCCAGAATCAAGAGAGTACTGCACTACACAACAATATCTTGCTTTCTGTAGTCTCCCGTCCTGCCCCTTTTTTTCTCTCAAAGCATGCCTCGCTGGTATTATACAGCAGTACAGTGTTGTAGTCTCTACCCACCTTTGCCATTGGGAAAGATGAGGATGATTTGTGCCCCGAGTTTCAAGCATTTTCACACTTTGTATTTCTGTCATCTTCCTCCTCCCAGTATGCTGCTACTTTAAAGGAGCTTTTTAGGCAGTCTTTTCCTTTTGCAGAAAAGCAAATGACTGCATATCATTAAAACAGGTTTGGGAGCACTGTTAGTCTGTGAATTAGAGATGGTGGCTTATTTAGCCACCTATCCCTTGGTTGCCTGCTTTCCCCACTATTAAGCAATGTGATTTATTTAGGGGGTTTCCTCTGTTTTTGTTTTTGTTTTTCCTCCCCTATCAAAAGTTCATTGGCCAGACAGGGACTGTGCACAGAATCACAGACAGAGGGGACGTGAGGGTCCAGTTCAACAGTGAAACCCGCTGGACTTTCCACCCTGGAGCTCTGACCAAGGTAGGTGCTGATAGGTGAGCTTGGCCAGAACCAGCAATGCTGCAGGGAACGGCCGTCAATTCATCTTGTTGTGTTAGGACACAATGTGTCTCAAGCAAGTGCCAAAGAAATACGCTGCTGTTCTAAAAGCAATAGGGCCAGGCTGAATTTCCTACAAGCCATCAACACTAAGCCAGATGGTTGCAGACTCTGAACTGGGCTAGTAGGCTGTTCAATTGGAAGAATCTTTGGATTTTAAGTGTTGAAAGTTCTTAAGGTAAACTCTGTTTCTTGATTTCAGCTTCTTTAATAAGACAGATAACAGCAGAGTTGCAGTAATTCATTATTCTGCAGCTATCTCTCATCTGTGATGTACCATCCTCCGTATCATTCCATTTCATTTTGTTTTCTTGCTTGTTTTCTTGTCTTCATGTTGTTCTGTCTCTTGTGTCTCTTTCTCGAACATCTCCCTGATTGTTCTGGATGGCCCGAGTCTTTAATCCAACTCTTCTAATTTTATGTCTGCGTTTCTAAAGCTGTTAGCTCTGGCCTTCCCCAGAGGGTTGATGGCTTGAAATGTCTATTTTTGGAAACAGGGCTAATAGGTATGGCAGGAGCTGCTGGAAGACTACAAAATTCTGAAAGAATTTTTTTGCGCAAAATTGGCCTGCTCTGAATAGTGTGTTTTCACAGTGCTCCCTTCTTAGCTCGGTGTGGGGAGGGAGCATCTAGCAAAGGATCAGTACGGATAAACTCTGCTTTCACATTCCTATTTTAAATAACAAACAGATTTAACTCCCTTATTAAGGTGAATTAAAATCCCCAGTGCTGMGTCTGGTATGGTGAGGGGATGACCAAAATAAATTCCTTGTGTGCTTCATCCTGGTATTATTTATAAATATTTTGAAGAAAGAAAAGAAGAAAATTGTTCTGTCCCAAATTATTTGCCTGCTTATAACAGAAATACCTCAACCCTTGAACTATGCTTATTTTGCAGTGCAGTGATTATGAATTTCTTGGTTGTGATAGTTCTGTTTTGTAATGCCTAGTTTGGCTGGGATTTGGGCAGGGGGGAATGGAGGGGCATCTTTGTGGGTTTTTTTGTTTGTTTGTGGTGCTGGTGTTGTTTTTTGCTTCATCCCCCAAAAGCTTATGACTTTCTTTTTCTTGTAGCTCAACACTTTTTGGGTTGGTGATGTTGTCCGGGTGATAGATGATATGGAAACAGTGAAGCGATTCCAACCTGGTCATGGGGAGTGGACAGATGAAATGGCACCTGTGAGTGTGTGTCAGTTCCTGGACAGTCCAGTAACTTCCTGAGTTTTCCTGTGCAATTAGTAGTGGTGATTGGGCTTGCATTGCCCTCCAGTATTTCCTGCTGGTCAGTCAGTGCACAGACCTTTCTGGGACTGCTGAGGCCTTGCAAAAGAAATGTTGCCTAGTGCTATTGGTAATATAGTCACAGAATCACAGAACAGATGTCTCTGGAAAGGACCTCTGCAGATCATCTAGTCCCACACCTCTGCTCGAGCGGAGTCAGCTAGAGCAGGTTGCTCAAGACCATGTCCAGTTGGGTTTTGAATATCTCTGAGGATGGARGCTCCACAACCTCTCTGGGCAACCTGTTCCAGTGTTCAACCACCCTTGCAATGAAGAAGTGTTTTCTGATGTTCAGATGGAATTTCCTGTGTTTCAATTTGTGCTCATTGCTTCTCAGTGGCAACAAGTGATAGGATAAGAATCTGGCTCCATCTTCTTTATACCCTCCCATCAGATATTTATAAACATTGAAAAGATTCCCCCGAGCCTTCTTTTCTCAAGGCTATACAGTCCCAGCTCTCTCAGCCTCTCCTCTTATGAGAAATGCTCCAGTCCCTTCATCATCTTCATGACCCTTCCCTGGACTTGTTCCAGCAGTCCTATCACAGCATCCAAAGCAAAGTAGGTTGATGGGGAATCTGACAAAGGATTTGGCTACCATGGAGGGAGTCAAATAAGAGGTTTCAGTAACCAAAGTAAACACGTCCTCTTATTGCCATCCTAATTCTCTGAAATGAGGCAGGAAAGAGTGTCCAGTTGGAAAAGTGGTCTGATCAAACCAGTGTGGCTACAGAGCAGAATACAGGTGTCCTTCAGGAGCAGTTAAATGCACAGAGGAAACCTTTCCTAATCCCAACTTTGTTGGTCCTCTCGGCTCTGCAAACCATGTTTTGTTGTTTCACCAGCTTCCTTCCCAGACGTTTGTAATGTGTCTGGGAAATGCTCTTTGTGTATAACCTGTAACATAGAGACTGCTAAAACCCTCTTATGTGCTTAAAGTGGGAGCTGTCTGCAGTTGTGTCACTGTTTAGTGCTTCTCTTTACACAGCAGGAGTGCCGCTTGCGAAACCACTCTTAGAAGCATTGCATTGGTTCTGAGATACAAAGAACACTGCATCTTCACTTTTAAAAATCATTTCTCTCTTCCCATTGCAGACGCTAGGGCACATCGGCAAAGTGATCAAAGTGTATGGGGATGGAGACCTGCGAGTGTCAGTTGGAGGGCAGTCCTGGACGTTTAACCCAGCTTGTCTGACAGCCTATCAGAGAGATGAGGAAGCAAACCTCATGACAACTGAGAACGCAAAGGAATCAAAAAGTGAGATAGTGAGAAGGGAGAGGTCTTGTCTGTCAAGGGTTGAGGAATGATTGCTCCAGTGTAACAGCAGCACCACTCTTTGGTCAGTGTTAAACTCCAGCTGCTTGTCCTTCCCCAGATGGAGTACCAAAACCAACCTATGCCCTGTTGGGAAAGCAAAGCTGGTCTTAAGAGGAAAGCACAGGATTTAGGATTCATGAATACTACCTGTGACGCTGCCCTACTCTCAGTATTTGCTACTGCCTTGAACTATCTCAATTTCCTGTTCCATCCTGCTACGTTTCCTGCAGGAGGATAAAAGATACTAATACTTGAATGCTTATGATATACTCCCAGGTCCTTGTGGGGAATTGCTGTCAAATCGAGGAGTATTTTGCCTGTTCCACTCTGAAATTGGATTTGCTGTCCATTTTGCACATCTGCCGATAAAATTTTTTATAGTCCCACCATACTTGTTTTCTTTAGAGGTCAGGATCATGTGGGAGAGAGGAGAGTCTTACTGCTTTTTTCAATTTTGCTATGTAGATTGATCTTAAAATGTTTACTCAAGTACACCTGATAATAAATTGTTAGACTTAAGGGAGTACTTGTACCTGAGCTCAAGCTCTTTAACTTTGTTTTACTTGGAGGACTATAACACCTCTGTCCTCTCAAGCACTCAAAAGCCTGTGATTGGAGAGCAGGTCTGAAAGGACCCGTATTTCTTCCTAATGACATCTGCCCCAAAGCTAGGCATTCCTCTTCAGAATATTTGCCTTTTGGTAGTGACTTTTTTGGGTTGGTCTTCTGTAGCATGGTCTCCTGTATCTTTTGGGTTCTCAAAACATCAGGCTTGTAAAGCAAAGGGCTGTATAAGAAGCAAATTTGTAAAGCTGTTTGTGTGAGCCAAGTATTAGAGCTACAGCAGGCCAGTAGTGTGGTTTTACAGCTGTACTGCCCCAAATGCAGGTTGTACATTCACACAGGTACACACATGCCCACATGCTCTTTGGCCCTGGTAACTTGCAGCTGTTCCTTTTTCCTGTCCAGGTACTTTGATCACTGTTCTGGAGAAACTGCTGTCCCAGAAGACAGAGTCAGACCATGCAGGATGCTTGGTCATTTGGGCAGCACTCAACAATGCAGTTAAAGTTCGGGAGCTCCTTCTGAAGTACCCAGACAAGGCAAGTCTTGAGGGCATCCTTAATGGTTAATTTTTGTTGTGCTTCTTTAAAATACTGTCATAAAATTTTGTAGTAGAGTGGGGAAAAGGATGGGAGAGAAATGATAGATTTCTAAAACCTTGTATTAGATAGTAACAGTTGGGAAATGATTTTGCTGCAATTTAGGATTAAGACTGTAAATTAAATGTGTGCATCTTATGGCATCAGCATGTGGCTTTAAATCTGAACTGCAGTTAAGTCCTTACAGCATGTTTCCAAAGCTGGCTTTTTCCAGAAGGCTTTCCGTATGGACACTGCATCTCTAGAGTTAAGGAGAGAGGTATTCTTATATATGAAAACAGTGGCAGGATGTCCAAGAACGTGGCTCACTTTTAAAAATAAAGTGACAGGTTGTGCCTGGGTGAATGCATCTGTCCTTAGATGACCTTGCAAAAATGGAATTATTGGAGTCAGAGAAGGAAAAGAGAAATGCTGCCCAGATCCTTATACTGTGCATGTCTGTGCAGTGTCTTATCTCAGGTCTGGCTGGGAGAGCCAGACAGCGAGCAGTGGAACTGGGCTTGGCTTGTTGCTGAACAACTTATGTGCTTACAGGGTGCCAAACTGCTAGGATCACATCTGCTCAAATCATTTCTCTTTGAAGCTGCCTGTTAGAGAGGGTGCCAGCCCCTTCAAGTGAGGGGCACAGGGTCTGTAACAGGTTGAAAAAGGAGAACTAGACAGTGAAGTTTTTCAGCAGTGTCTTTGGGGAGCCATTGGTAACAAGAATTTCAAGGCTGTGACTGCGTGGCAGGCAGGAGCAGGTGGATGGGTGGCCACTGAACACTAGGATTGGTTCTAAAGGAACCTCTGTGAAGCTGATTTAGTTGTCTGATATTAGCTCTGGTTCTTTACTTAAAAAATTAATGCAGGCCTCTGAAGATGGGAAGAAAAGAGGGAGCATCTATAATAGGTTAAAAGGAATAGCCAGCCACCCATGACTGTGTCTAACTTGTCTCAAATAAGAAAGTGCCAAGGGTCAGGAATACCTTATCATGTTACTTCTGTTAGAATATTATAAAGAGCAAGAGAAGGCTGGAATTGAGGCTCACTTAGCAGTGCAAGTTGAAATTGCTTGTGAAGGGTTTTCCAGCTTAACAGCATTGTCCTTCTTGCATAAATAGGAGAATAACACACTGGCCTCTTAACGCCTCCTTGCCTGGCTGCCTTGCCCATCCTTTTGAGTAGATCAAAGGAAGCATTGCCTGTCCTGCTGTTCTGACCGCTGTAGAACCAGCTGCAGGAAAGAAAAAATTGTTCTAGGCTGCTGAGGCTTTGCCAGCTCCTTCATCTCTTTTCCTTAGTCTCCCACTGATTTTAGTAGCTTCCATTCCTTTTTGTCTTGCTTTTCATACATCCTTTCTTTGCTCTTCAGCCCCTTTAATTCTTGAAAAATCTCACTGCAGGGTTTCAATACTCTGATTTACCTTCCAGCCATTGTGTCCTGTGAGGTACCTAGAGTGACATAGAAGAATGGGGACTTGGTATCTTCAAAGCCTTATGCAAAGCTAATCTGATTTCCTCACGCATTTTCCTATTAGGAAAGAAATTGTTGGCAGAGATGTCAAGTATCATGCTTGTAGGCCTAGAGGGATTTGGTGTCAGAGCTACAGTTAGAGCCCTGGCTTCCAGCTCTGTGTGCTTGACTTATTGTGTTGTCCATTTCACTTTAGAAATACTGTGGGATGAGGTCGGCATTTTAATTGATGTGCATAAAGCACCTGATCCAAGAGGCACAGATTCTGCTTATCACTTCTGAGCATACCACTGTTCTACAAGTAACAACCTTTATCCTGCTAGGCCTGCTCTAGAACAGAGATAAGGCCTGAACGYGAGCTAAGCTCTTTGCTAAGCTGTTTGCTGTGTCTGTGCCCTTCCTATAGGTCGACACAAAGAATCAGGGCAGAACTGCCCTGCAAATTGCCTCCTATCAGGGGCATCTGGATGTGGTGAAGATTTTGCTACAGGCACATGCCACCGTCAACCTAAGGGATGAAGAGGGGGATGCAGCGCTGCACTATGCAGCTTTTGGGTAGGAGATCTTTCTTCTTCTTGCTTTGGCTTATCTCATGCAAGACCTAGGGGGCTGTAAAAGAATATCCATAGATATAAATGAACAGTCTGTGTGAGGAGAGTGTGGCAGAGCATGGCTTTGCTCTGATTTTACTTCTCGTTAGAAATTGGCCCTTAAGCTTCAGGGCCACAGGTGAATTTCTTAAAGTGCTGATCTAGCCTCCACAGCTAGGACAGTTCCCATGCTATGAAATTTTGGGAGGAATCAGAACAAATGATAAGTTTTGGGTGATTGGATTTTTGGTAGGGGCTTTTTTGTTTGGTTGGCTGGGGATTTTTTTTTAATGGTTTTTTTTGTAGGTGCATATATTTTCTAGAGCAAGATATAATGGTGTTGGCAGTTACTGGGGGAGAATTCATCAGCATCAAGAACAGGAGGTTACTGCCAATTTAAACCAGACTAATAGAGATTCTAGAATACCAATTAGGAAAGGTTTTTTTAATACTGAGAGGAGATGGGATGGGGTGGAGAGGATACAGAAATCGAGAAATTCTGCTGCCTTGCAAGGAAGGAGAATTTATATCTGCACAGCATGGAATCTAATCTGTCTTACTCCTGGCTTTTAAATCAGAAACCAAGCTGAGGTTGCCCGTTTGCTTATTGGTAAAGGAGCCAGTACAGACCTGTTAAACAATGCAAAGTGCACAGCGTTGTATGTTGCCGTTAATCAAGGATTCACAGAGGTGGTGCAGGCCCTCTGTGAGCTCAACTGTGATGTCAACCTCCCAGTAAGTTTTGGATTTTGGATGTCCCTTTCTTTTTTTTGGTGGGGGCAGGCACAGAGGGCCTTTATGATCTTGTGCCATTTGTTGTTTAGTGGAATTTGAAGCTTGTTCTCTTAACAAAAATATACTGCTGTTCATTGCACAGAGAAGATATATTCCTCTAACTTCAGTATTCTGAAATTCCAGTTTTGGGTCTGCCCCTTCATTGTTGTGAGTCTGCTCAGCTCAATCCAGTAGCACTTTCTGTTGTGCTGGACTCGGTCCTCCAGCAAGGACTGACCTGCTGCTAATGTATGATGTTGAAACACTCCTGTTCCCAGCAATAAGGACTGGTGAGGATTTTCAGACTTCCATTTAGGAACCCAAAGGGCAGTGGTGAATTGGACCTAGCCCATTTTTAGGGCACATGCATATGACGATGGGACTGGACTTTGCTGGGTCGGTCTCTCAAAGCTATTTAGGAGTATTAGCACTTACTTACTCAGGAGCTGGACTGAAGACCCAGTTAACTGATTTAATGAAGGTTATGAAACTGCTATGATGTGATTTGGTGACACTGTATATCTTCTTGTCTCAAACAGTCCCTCAGGGTGGCCTGTTCAATTCAACACTCTGTAACTGCTCTGCTTTGGTCTCCTTGTATAGGATTCTCAGGGAGACACACCCCTGCATTATGCCATCACTGCTGATTACAAGGTCATCATTGAGATCCTCACTGAAGTACCCAACATTGACTTCACTATCCAGAATTGTCAAGGCTTCAACCTGCTCCACTATTCTGCTCTAAAAGGCAACAAACCGTAAGTGAATAAACCATGGTATGCATCCCTGGGATACCCACAGGTTGGCTAGGGCCCTCTGACACCAGGTAGTGATACAGTCTTGCTGAATGCATGTGAGACAGCTGTGAATCCTAGCAGGTAAGCACCCATCTGAGATAGGGGAAGTCACCACCCATCGTGGGCTTGGAGTGAATTCTCTGCTCTATTAGCAGTAATTCAGAAGTGGGACATGAGCAGAGAGTGCATGTGGTGCTGGGGGAGGAACAGGTGTCAGTTGCTGTGTAGTACACCTGCTTTTGCAGAAAGAGATGAGCTCAATCTGAAAGGTCTTTTCCTCTAATCTCTAGTTTTCAATTCTTATGTTGATGTGTTAATTCTCTGTAGAAGTGATTTCTCAGTAGGGGGCAGGGAAAGGCTGAGATCATCTAACTCACTATACCCAATGTGACACATTTTCAGCACTGCAAGTCTAGGATTGTGCCTATTATCCAGCTTCCTGTGCTTTCTCTGTTGTGTTTCTTATAGTTAGCTCTGCACAGAGCCTTATAGATGTTGAAGGCACATGAAATCAGAAAAAGATTCTTAATATTCCAAAAGCATTAGACAAGAATAACCATGAGAGAAGTAAATTTTTCTAATGATTATCAGTCTTGAAGGAGGAAAAAACAGCAGAAAATGTTCTATTCATTTATTCTGTGCCCTGTGCGTGTTGAATAAGCTGTGCCTCCAAGACATGAAAAGCAACCTACATAATCATGCAAATTTTGGCAGACCTCAAAAAAATAGGAGAGCTGTACAAGTACCCGCAGCTTGGTTTCCTGAAAAACATCTGTAGACAGACTATGCTACTTTTCTGTAGCAAGCTTTCTGGCAGTGTGTGCAATATTTTAAGGCAGCAGAGAAATCTAATGTTCTGCCTCATTAAAGCTGCTAGTGAAGGTCTGTTCTAAACAGTGGTCCTATGCCTAAAGAGAGACTAAGGCAGGGTCTGCCCTGGAAATGCATGCAAGTGTAGCAACACTGGATAGGAGCATGGTTCTCTGTGACAGTTATGCTGACAAAATCCTTGTATATATGCAGTCAGGGTGGTGGAAAGATCCTCTTGCCCTCATAAGTTTTTCAGTGGGGAAGCTACTACACTCTGTCCCCACTGGCAGAGTTATAAGGGAAACCTTTCCCTCACAGTTTTCATCTAAGGGAGTCCTGCAGATGCATCAGTGAACAGAATAGGAATAGAATTCCTCCTCTCAGTGAGGAGAAAGCTTTTCATCCATTTCCAAGGGAAGCAAAGGAACCGTGGGAGAGTGAATCATTGATACCAAATTAACATAGAAGGCACAATCACTCAAAACTAAGACGTGAAAAACCACTCCTCCAACCCTCCTTGAACAGCCCGTTATAATAAGAACCACCCTAGAGTTCCTCATTTAGCATCTGCTTATGGCTGGTCTGTTGGCGGCATTGATTTTGGCTCTTTTGGGTCAGGATGTGGGACTAAATTCTGTGTTGGTGGAGAGAGGTACAGCTTGAGGCAACTTTACAAGCCAATGTGTGCATCTGGACCTTTTTTACTGCTTTTATAGATATTAACTTGTGCTTGCTGTCTAACAGTAAGAAGGCAGTGGATGTAGCTCTAGATAGCTAGAAAAGAAAAGCTTGATTATGCATTTCTTAGGTTTAAATATGGCCAGGTATAGCTGTTGCATTCCTTGTCCCCTTCTTTCCTTCATGCATTTACAGGAAATCACTGCCTGCTTTCCCCCTCCCAACTTTCTTTTACCTCCCTGGATTCCCTAGGGGATCCTTCTGCTTCTGTATAGCCTTCTTACCTGTCTGGGATCATGTATGGAAGGACAGGAGAAGGACTATAATAAACTGTACAAGAATAAGTCTGCTCATTATTTTCAGTGGCAATGTGAGTTTACAGTTGCCAGCTCATGCTGCCTCTTAAAACATGAAGAACATTCATAACTACTGAGCAGAAGAGGCAGGCCTGTCTCTTCTCCATTGTTTCCCTTCCTGATAAAATAACACTTCTGTCTCTGGTTAACCTCCAACACTCTAGAGCCATAAAGAAGATTCTAGCAAGAGCTCGACAGTTAGTTGACTCCAAAAAGGAAGATGGTTTCACTGCCTTGCACCTTGCTGCTCTCAATAATCACAAAGAAGTGGCTGAAATTCTCATCAAAGAGGTAAAAGCAAAACAAACAAACAAAAAAAAACCCCTCAGGTCTCCACCCCAAATGCCCCTATTTCCTCAGCTATCAGGTTAATGCTGGACTCATAAACATGTCTCTGTCTCTCTGAGCTGCCATTGCTGCCCAGATTTTAAAGAACAGGGCTTGACATTCCTGGTGATATTTTCTTTTAGCATTGGTAAGAAAGGAAAGGCCATCTTGTGGGCTAGAACAAAGGAGGGGTTAGAGCTGGATGTTGCAGGGAAATGTTCGGTAAGTGATGGATATGAAAGGAAAAGACTTTGGAATAGCTGTTAACCTGCTGATTAAGGAATGTGTAAATTTGTATTCTGGACCCTCCTCTACCTCACAGGTACAGGCCAGAGCCCTTGAAGCTCAGCTTCCCTCACTCCAGGTGAATGCTGAAGCTACCCAGCTATTGGTTATTCTGTGGTTGCTTTCTCTCTTTCTCTTTTCAAGAAGGAATATCTGAAGACATGTATTTAATTTGAATGCAGAACAAAATGTTTTGACGTGTTTACTCCCGAGTATTAGTCTTTCTTCAGCCTTAAGTAGGTGTTACACGTGTCCCTGGGAAGCAGCTTTCTTTAGCAATGAAAATAACAAACTGAAGGAGGGGAGGCTAATTGGCATCTTCCTATTGATTTCAGTGGCATCAAAGCTAGCATCTATCTCTGCTTTYAGATGATAGTGGCAATGAAAATGTCAACTACAGGTCAGCACTCCTGGATTTTGTTTCTGATTGTCAGTGGTTTGTTGTCTGAGTTTCTCCACCTTTACAATGGGGATCCAAGCCACCACACCAAGGCTCTAATGGCTCTACAAATGAGTGCTGTTGTGGAGAGATGTATGTGAACACTAACTACAGTATTGTGATAGCTTTATTTCTGACATAATCACTGCATTAGCCTAGCCATACCTCTAAATGCTCTCTGTGTTTCTAATCCCTTGCTGCTGCCTGCCCCTGCAGATTTGGCAGAAGGGTAGAATGATCCAGATTTCAGCAGGTTTTTCTCTTCTTTGCTCAGTGGTGCAAATGAAGAGGGGAAATCAAAGCACAACAGGCAGCAAGGAATCAATGTTGCTTTAAAAGAGCTAGGCCATGACTGTTTGCTTGGAGTAGTTCCAGGATTTGTTTGCAAGTGTCAGGAAACTGACTAGCTGTTGTCCAGCTCATTACCAGGAAAATGTTACCTGCATGTCACCTTGGGCACTGGGCTTCTGGTCCTCCCTTTCTTTACTTGATATCTGAGATGTCTGGACTGTATGGCCAAGGCACAGAGGGCAGGATCATGTAGCTCTCGCTTGGAGTTCTCTTTACTGCTCTGTCCTGAAGATGAAATTGATACTTGGGGCTTCAACAAGCACTGTAGCTGCAGCACTCTTCTTCAGCCAAACTCTGCAGCAACAACTCTTTTTGTCTGATGCAATTCTTCAAGGGTCGCTGTGATGTCAACCTCAAGAACAACCGGAACCAGACACCACTGCACTTGGCTGTCATCCAGGGACATGTAGAGATGGTGCAACTGCTGGTCAGTGAAGACAGTGATGTCAATACTGAGGATGAGGATGGGGACACAGCCATGCACATTGCTTTGGAACGGCAGCAGCTAATGTCAGTCATGATGGAGAAGCGTGAAGGGGAGATGGGATTGTCCCTGCTTTCCAAGGTGAGCTGGGCGTAGGAGAAATTCCAGCACCAAGGGCAGGGAAATGTTTGACAATGTTGGAATGACTGCAGATGGTGGGACCTAAGGGGGCTAAGTAAGGCAGGAAAAATGTATAAAGCCAGCCCAGACAAGGAGCTGGGAACAAAACTTCTTGCTTATGGGAAAGGAGTGAATATGTCCTCTGAGGCCTCAATATCTTAATTCTATGGTATGAGGGTATGCTTGGCTTTTAGCCAGAAGGCGGAGATTACTGGAGTAAGAAACACTTTACAATTCTCCTATGTAGACTAAGTACTCATATAATGAAGGAGGTGGTGGGTCCCCCAATAGAATCTTCAGTCTGGAATTGGTTGGGACTTCCCTGACTTTTTTTTTTTTTTAACTTTTTGGAAAATGCTAATAGGTATGAACAGTTTTTGGAAATGCATGTTTTTGACTTAACTTTTGTCAGAAGGATTTCTCAACRTTAAGTAGTCCACTTTGTAATAGTAGATAGTACAATAGCTACAGTACTTTTGTCTGCTCTGTTGAAAGACCTAAGTTTGAATCCTCACTCTGCCTTATTTAGAAACTCTGCCTTCCACAGGGTATTCTATAGGGAATGGGTCAGAGGAGAATGTGTCCTTTTCTTTTCCCTCCTTTGCTTCTTTTTCCATCTTTCAATGCAGAGTAAGAACAAACTTTTTTTATGAAACAGAATTCTTGTTTTCTAGCCAGTTCTAGGCAGGATCTGTCAATTTACAAAACCACAAGTGCAGTGGAAAAAGTGCTTTTCAGCATTTCTGTTAACTCTCAAGGCTAAATTTTGCCTGTATGCAAAGGCTGATTTGGTGCAGAAGAGCTGAATTTCTCCCTCAGTCTGAACACAGATCATTTCAGGAAAGGCTTTAGATCTAGAAATCAGCACATGATATGCCAAGTATTGGAAGCTTAGTCCGGTTCTTTGGCAAATATATTAAATTAGCCCTTCAAAATGTTCTGCCATCCATAAATATACCAATATGTGCACACACCAGATTTGCAATGCAAACCATGAGTGCAAATATCAATTATACATTCCAAATGGAATCAGAATGATTTCATTAAGGGGGATGATTTAGTACATTGAAAAAAATGGTCTACCGGTAACAATTTCTGAGCTTCTCTGCCTACAGATTCAAGCAAAGGGATCAGCAGCAAGGATGGATTTTAGCAACTTGATGAAAGTTGCACAGCAACTTTACTAGCTGTTGGGTGTTAGCATGTGCTGGGGATAGCTACTAGCTAGTCCTGGAGGCAGAGAGTCTCAGAGCTACAGGAGGGATCTGGGCATCACATTCCCTATTAACAGGAATGTCGTATCTAGATTCCTTAGGGCAGAAGGTAGGAAGGAGATTTAAGATGACCTAAATGTGTAGCTGCTTCCCCTCTAATTTTACATGCCCTAATCTACATGCCCTGGTCTTTTAAGTCAGTGGAAAATTTTTATTGACATCAAATGAGTTTGGATCAGGTCCACAAAAGCTTGGCTTTTTAAATAGCTGCCACTTAGGGCTCCATACATTATCTGTTCATCTCCTAATATTTACTTTGGTGTCCTCGGTGTACTTCCTACTGAGGTGTCTTCACAGTGCCTCCTTAGTGCAGCTGAACACGTAAGAGGCCAAAGACTGAAAAAATGGAAGTCTGCTGGTTGAAACTTTGGCCAAGAAAGCACAGATGAGAAGGAGTCTCATCTACTTTTCTCATGGGTCTTTTCTTTAGAAGTAATAAGTGTTCCTCATCCCAAACTCAAAATGCAAAGGGGAATCAGCAAATAAATGAGCATTGAAGGGAAAAAGATGGGGATGAGAGGATGTTCTGCAGACCGCTCTGTTATATGGCTGCTTTGGCAACTCTTCCCCATAAAAGCCCTAATCACTGCTTTTGAGGTACCTGTGGGTACCTGAGCACTGAGTTATGCTTAAGTGTTTAGAAGTGTCCCAGTATATCAAGCTTGCCAGTAGGTTTATTTGCAGTGAACTCCACAACTGCTTTCTGGAATACTGGCCTCATCCACTTTTATTCAGACATGCTCTGAAACAAGCATCCTGACTTGAACCACGGTGCAGAAGGCAAAGCACAGCTAGGCTGCAACAGTTCCATTCTAAAGAATAGCACTTTTCACTACCTGAAGAAAGGAATGCCTATTACCATGATTAGTAATAATTAGCACCAGTTAGGACCAGTCTTTTATGCACTCTTGGAATGCAAGGTATGAATCTGTTATCTACATGCTGAAGGATCTTTTTGTTTACAAGTAGGAGTGCAAAACTGCACTTTCAAATTGCTCTGCATCAAATTCTGAAGAAAGTTTTAATCCTTGTACTGGCAAAGCTAAGTAATGGAGTTTTTTTTCTATTAATAGAGATTGTTTCTCATTATCCTTCAGCTACAGGCTTCTGGCGTCCTTGGAAACGTGGAGCTGAATGTTGGAACTGCAATTGCATGTTACTTAGCACAAGAAGGAGCAGATATTAATTATGCCAACCATCGCGGAAAGTCTCCTTTAGACCTCATTACAGATGGAAGGATTGTCCAGATCATCAAAGACTTCTCACAGAAATTCAGGTAGGCCATGTCCTCTGGATACTGTTCACAGTGTACTTCCCTGCAAATACAGAGTACTCCCACAGCTATTTGGTGTCACTCAGTGTGGCTCTCCAGGAGGGATTGAAGCCTCTCTGAAACATGTTGGATGTCAGTCTGAGCACCTCCTGTTTCATCTGGAGCTGGCTGCTAGCTGGATTCTTCTTTCAGGGTGCACACTGCTCTTTGAAACAGATGGCAACAGCGGATGAACGCTGCTCACACAAACTCAAGCTCTTGACTTAAAGAGCCCTGAAGCAGTCTGAGAAGACTTGCTGCTGAAGGCAAGAACAGCTTCTCTTCTGTCTTGCACAGTAATTCTGGATTTTGGTTTACTTTCTTTGCATTCTACAGTTACAGATATTTAAAGCCTAAACAGAGAGGAACTCCAACAAAAGAGTGAGCACCAGAATCCACAGAGTTTATTCCAAAGCTGGATAAATGCATATTTTTCAACTGATAAGAGAAATAACTGAGAAAGTGCCAAGGGGAGAACAGCAAGTCAAAGATGGCTTCATCTTAGGCTCTGAGAAACATAGGTCCGAAAGGCTGACTCCTCCCTGCAGACTGATGTACTGTCAAGACCTTACTGTCATTGTCCAAAAGGGCAGTTTCCACTTGTGTAAATATTAGTTGTACCTGCTCTTTCCTTTGGGTATTTTTTTGGCAGCTGCGGTGATGGCTGCTGCTAGTTAGATCCAGCCAGAATACCAGCCCCTAGAGGCTGAGCTGGCCACAGCAAGGGTAATGAAGGTTCAACACTTTATGCTCTCTGAGTATCTGCTGCACTGTCTGCATGTAGTGTTTGCCAGGGATCAGTGCAATTTTATCTGGTTACTGCAGAGGGACCTGGAGTATGTGGCTCAAATCTTGTTATATGTTCACGGTTGCAGGGAACAGCAGGTTTCTTCAGACAGCTCAGCCATTGTATGCAGCCTCCGCCGTGTGCACACCACCCCAAACACAATGACCAACCTTAGTGTCTCAAGTGTGGCAGCCCCCACAGAGTGCCTCGTCTGTTCAGAACTAGCATTGCTCATTCTTTTCTTCCCATGCCAGCACAGTATCGTGTGTGAAGGTAAGTCTGTTCTGTTTTTCTGTCTTTTTTACCCCTTTTCTTTCCCCTCCTTTTCCACCAGATAGCCTCTCTGTTTAGACTCTCATAAATCAGGCTCCATTCAGACACAAAACTATTGGGCTGTGACCTGAAACAACCCCAGCATGATTTCAGCAACATCCTCTTAGATGGGATGCCCAAAGCTACCTGTGAAAAGCACTGTGTGTTCTGGGCATTTGTTGATGGGGACCCCAGGCAGCTTAGCTTGTGCTTATAGATGCCCTGGATGATTCAGAAGGAAGGCCGGATGTTTCAGTTCTAGCTGGCAGTGTGCTCTCCACCAAAACCTCCTGAGAAGGATTTTCCCTTTCTCTGGCCATAGTTATCTGTTTGCATTTCAATTATTTTAACAGCAGCCTGCTCAAGCATCTCAGCAAGTCTGTTATCTTGCTAAGGCCACCTCAGTCTGACTACAGGGCTTTTGGTAAGGACTGCATGCCAGAGCCACATCCATTTCTCTCAGAGCAAAGGGCTGTTTTGCAGCCACAGCGCAGCAGTTCCAGTGGAGAAGCTAGGATTATGATCCTGTCATTATTGCAGAGCACAGAGCACTGAAGAATTAAGGGTGTTGTATTTGCTACTGGGAGAGGATAGACTAAACCCAAGAGACCTTCAAGAAGAAGGTGGTTTCCTCATTTCTGTGCAGAAACAACCTCTTAATCATCCAGGAAGTACTCAGGTTGTTTAAAGCTGATGTTCTTGAGTATGTCTTCTTCCTCTTGCTTCTGGTACAGTGGACTTAACTGTAAACTCTTTTTATCTCATTTGTGGTAGAATGCTCCAGGAGAATGAAGAAGTGCATCAAATGTCAAGTGACAATAACCAAAAAACTCAAACAAGGTATGTTTGCTGTTCCTACTGTGCAGTGCCATAGATTGGGAAGGGTCCTTCACAGTGTTTATTTGGGCAGCATCAATGATTCTCAGTGAAATAAGCATAAGAAAGGGTTTGATTTTGTGTGCATGTTGGATTGACTAGCTTCAGAGAGGCAAAGGTAGATTAACTCTAAGATGTCATAGGCCAAGCTCAAGCTGCATAGACAAAATAGAATATTTGAGGAAGCTTGTCCTGTACTTGACTTACTCTGTGTATTGAAAGCAAATGTCAGGTTCTCCATGTGCTAGTCTAACCCTTTTTGTAGGCAGTGATTTAACAGTGAAAATTTGTGAGAAAGGAAAAATTTATTTCTTGTGGAAAGACTTGCTTCTCACATGGCTGAGATTACAGTGCCTGTGCACTGGGACTGAGGGAAGCCAACTGTCTATGAATCATTGAGCTGATTTGCTTTAATAAAGCTCTTTAGACCAGTTTTAAACAGGGATTGTCTTCTGTCCCTATTACTCAGTGCCCAGAATGGGGAATGCTATACATAGCAGCAAGGTGGTAGCAGGTTGCGCACTGAAGCTTTTCAATAGAGCATGTGAGAGTGGATGTCTTTCTGGCTGAGATCACTCTTAGCACAAGTTTATAGCAGTGCACATGGAAAGGAATTGCATGTCCTGCTGCAGCTGATTTAGCTTCGTGTATGCCTTTGTTGGCATCAGGCTGTGGTCTTGTGACTTGTTGCCTTGGACAAAAGTATAGGGGAACCAAGAATCTGTCACATGGCATCAGACATACACATCTGGCTAAGCCCAAAATCCTCTTTGGAACTTCATAATGCAAAAAATAGCAAGTTTACCTGCCAGTAGGCAGGAGCCTTGTCTTTGCTGTAAGCTGCAAAGCGTCATCGAGGTGGAGAGCAGAATTCCAAATGAGAGATTTGTATGCAGATTTCCACTGCAAGAGAAGCAGCCAGGTTTCTGAGTATATGAACAGGACTTCCCTGTCAGTGATGTATACAGTGTCTTTAACATGCTCCCCATTTCCCAAACTTGCTACAGCTTTATGGATTTGAAATCACTTCTTGCACCACTGAAGTATAATTAATTTCAAAATGTTGGGGAAAGGGACATCTATATCAAAGTGTAAAGCTACTTAATCAAAGATTTAGGAGCAGAAGATGAACAGTGGCTGTGTTAAGCTGAAACCAGGAGGAGTCTATTTACCTAAGTTGGCAGCTGAACAGCACTTGGGGTTCTTTTATTTCATCTGATTTAGAACCAAATATCTCTGCAAGGTCCACTAAATTTTGCCTATAAAATTGACTAGATGATTCTGTTTGTGTAACTTGATGCATGGAGAAGTCAGCTTAAGTGAGTTCACATGGTTTCTTCTTGCTGTGGCCTGAAAGACTTGAGCCAAAATTTGTATCCCAGATGTAAACAGGAGGTTGAGAGGATGGAGTACAGCACTGTAAGGATTCCTGGCCCTGTATGCCAGAGCATCACAACCACCTTTGAAAGTTTTTACTTCAAGGTTGCAGCAGCATATTGCAGAACACCAAGGCAGGACATATCAGAAAGTGTTTTTTTTTTTTTTTACAAAACACACACACATGCACACAAAAAGCTGAGCAACAGAACAGAGGAAAGCAACAGTGGCTTTTATCTGAGGAATCCTTGGATCAGGCTCAATGAAGAGAGTTTAGTCTGACATAATTGCTGCTCTTGAGGGGCAAAGTCTAATGAAAGAGGCACTGCATAAGGGAATAGGCAGAGCACACTAGCCACTAACTCTCTTCCTGCCCTCCCACCCCTGCAGACAGCACCGAGGTGGAGTGCAGCCCAAGCTCTGAATCCACAGATCAGAGGAAGCTCATGGAGGAGCTGCAGAACCGCTACCGGCAGATGGAAGAGCGCATCACCTGCCCGATTTGCATTGACGACCAAATCAAACTGGTCTTCCAGTGTGGACATGGCTCTTGCCCAGACTGCAGCACAGCCTTGACCGTGTGTCCTATCTGCCGGCAGGCTATCCGGGAGAGGATTCAGATCTTTGTCTAAGGATATGCTTACTTCTCTTCCCATTCCCACCTCCCTCCTTTACTTCCTTTTTGTTTGCATTTTAGATGAGAGGCACTGGTCTATCTGATGTGTTTGGTTACATGCAAAGCCATCCTCAAAGGGGAAGAAGCAAATAACTAATGTGACTTGGACAGAAGCAGAGGGAGTCCCCTCCAGTCTCAATATTATACACGCAAGCAGTGGTGCTTGAGGGCAGACAGCCCCTCTTCTCTGTGCTCCTGATCCATCAGAAAGACATGAAATAAAGGACACTGACTTCTGCTGAARGCAGAAGAGACTCAGACCAGAGGCAACTAGACTTTCATGCACAGATGTTTTCAAGGGCATCCAGCTCCAGTGACTGCATCCTGTCGTCCCTGCAGTGTCAGATTTGCAGCCTTGTGTTGCTCTGAAAGGAGATGCTGTAGGAGGATATACCTCATACCTTTGCAAGCAATGGGAAAGCAATACTCTTGCACTTCACATGAGGAGATATCAGAGGAGAGCAGTCACAGCCTTCAGTCCTCCCAGGGGCCTGTTGGTGATAGAAAGGTAGTGTCCTAAGACGGTATACTCTCTGAACTAGTCCTCATGGGCTCAACAAGATCTTGGACTGAAAGAGGCAAATCTGGATGTGATAAGATCCTAGAGGCAGAGTGCGTGCCTTAGAGATAAAGTAGTGAGCAGTGATTGGAGAAAATACGTTGTTGCAAGAAGGACTTCTAACCTCTCAGTGACACTCTTCCTTCCCTGCTCCCCCAGCTGTGTGTTCAGAGACTCCTGAGCTTTCTATCCATGATGCCAAAGGCAGGTGTTAAAAACTCCAATCAAAGTGTAAAGAAAATAAATAGTAATAATTAAGAAATAAGGAAGAGGGATTTCATTTTTGTTTCATTGTTTTGCAGCAAAACTTAATAAAATAAAGTTTATATTTTCCTGAGCATTAAAATGAATGTGCAAACAATAGTTAAAATATGGATCCAGCTGTATTGTATTTTCCTATCCTACTGTCTGACTGGAGAAATATTATCCAGTGAATCTATCCTGTAAAGTAACTGTTGGCAGAAGTGGCAACCTGTAGGGCTAGCGTGCGTGCCTGTGTGTATGTTTATGTATGTGTTTGCGTGTGTGGTGTGTGTCTTTACTGACAGTTATACACAAGTATACTGTGTGTTACGCCTTGCAAGTAATATTTAAATCAAACAAGAATACTGTGTTCCTCTATTATCTTCGTTCATTAGGAAAGAGGTGACAAATCTTTAAAAGAAATTTTGTAAATTTGTGCAATATGTGGTAGTTAAAGGAATATTTATTACTTGGTAGTAGTTCTCTGGTGTCCTGAGAGAGTTTTATGTCACAATTCCAGATTCCTATAGATGATCTTCCTCCAAATATTCAGTTGAGGCTGTTATAATTTCAGTGGATTTTTTTTTTTCATATAATGCTAAAAAAAGTCTCAGATTTAACCCAATAATTTTTTGGCTGGGTCAGATTTAACACCTAAACAACCTACAACTGAATTTCAGAATAAGCTTTGGTAACGTGAGAGATGCAGACACTCATTTACTTTATTAATATTATTTCTTAGAAGTTAATGTTAGGGTAAATCCCTATTGAATAAATCAGACATTTCCCCCAAAAGTTTGCACATGAAAAGGACTCTTAAGGGGCTATTTTTAAAGTGCAAGACTGTCCAATCATTATATTTTAAGGGCTGCTTTTACTGCTATTTGCTGCAAGTGAATAATTTTCCATACTATATATTACTATAACAAATGCAGAGCATTTTCTGAAATGTTTCTTTCACAAGCCTCTACATCAAATCCAAAAGCAGTTTACAGAGGTGAAATTAATAACTTATGTATGTTAAACATATGCATGCTGGCATTTGGGGAAGAGGGAAGAGTTGGCTAACAGTTCAATGTCTGCTTTATTCTCATCTCTTACCCTAGTCTTTGTCAGTATATACAGGAAAAAATGGGGAGCATCTAATTTTTTTTATTACTATTATTTTTAATAACTTCCTTGCATACTAAATGAAGATAGGTCTCAAAGCAATTGTTTTCCCTAATGGAAAAAGTCTGTAGGAAGACTGCAGCCCTCAACTTCCAAGCTTGATAGCTGCTGCATAAAATGGAAAATTACTTTTTCCCCCAGCTAATTAAAAGACATTTTCTAGGGAAGAAGAGCTCCCTTCAATTTCATGTTTTACTTCTATTTTTTTAATATAAGTTCTCTTTCAAGATCTCATGATCTTGTTTGTATATCTGAAATTCATTGTAAGGCTAAGGTAGAGATGAAATTTTGCACAGTATAATACGCCAGCTTTAGAACTATGGAAATATTTTTCAAACATAGCTTTCTGGTTGGGATTACATTCTTTCATTTCCTTGTTCCTGCTGTGATTGCTTTTGATGTCTTAGGAGCAAGAGTTAATCTGTTAAGCACCATTTTGACCCATTCATTTTCCCAGTAAGAAGAAGGGAATTGCTGCACCACAACAGGGAGAAAACAAGATGGTTGGTGAAGCCACAGGAATGAAAGACATCAGAAGGCAAGCCGATACTGGTATGTGCCAGGTTTGTTTTTGATAAGCTTTGTCCCATGGCAAGTTCAGCTTCATGGGAACCTGAGGCTTTGGAGAAGTGTTGGTGGAGAAGGTTCTGCTGTTTTATCTTTACTTGTAGTCCTGCTAACATGGAGGACCAGGATCAGAGTGACTTGTGGACAATTGAGTTCCAAGCTGGGTGAAATGGTTAGCTTCATGTACTTGCTAGCTCTTGTGTAGTCTGGCCTGCGCTCCCAGCCTGTAAAACAGTTTCTCTGCTTCAATCCAGGCTGGAATCTGAAGTATGAGAAGAAAGGGATATCTGCTGTAAGCAGAAAAAGAGCCAAGAGTCTGGACTGAGATTAGGAGATGCATTAAATTTAGCTACAAATTATGAGCGAGGAGAAGAGGGGGCAAAATAGGGGGATTATGTTCCTCCCTTTTCTCCCCTTGCTACCAGTTGGTATTCTTGCTGGTCATAGGAACAGCAAGAGGCTGAAGAGAGGCAAGTGGATGTCTCGGCATCAGGCAAACACTCCTTTAAAAGACAAGACAAATGTTGTGGTTGGTTATTCAGTGTGTACGGTGTGTAACTTTCTGCTTGATGTTTATTACCGGCCAATCCCCTACATTGTGACAGCTCTTTGGGAAATGAGCTCAGGAACACGTTGTTCTCCCTGGGGCTCCCTGCTGCCATCTCCTGAAATGCAGTTGTGTACCTTGCAGCAATGTTGGTTTTGAAAGGGAAAGATCTTGCTGAGTCTTTCTGGTATAAAACTTTAAATATGAGATAGCAACTGAGACAGATTAATGCTGGAGCTAATGGGCTTTATGTAATTCTTATCCCAAACATTAGCTCACATTTCCTGTCTGACCTACAGAAAAGAGGGTTGCTTTTTCTTTCCATTAAATGGGCTCTACTAGTTGCAATTTCTCTGCAGTATTTAGGCTTGGTATAAGCACAGGCTTTTCATGAAATTGAAACTGATAAGTGTTCCTAGGAATGTTCCTGCTTAGTAGGGTGTTAAAATACCTTGGAAAAAAACTCTGATCCAACAGTCAGCCATGGAGTAAAATCTGTGTTTTTGCTTGCACGTATGAAGTGGAATGTGTACTAACTTGGGTACTTGCATAACCCTTTATTGAGTGTTCACAGTTGGAAATTTTTTAACCTCATGAGAAGTGTTAGATAAGTACAAGTAACTTTTACACGCATTATTCTGTACTGAGGTACAAACTGATGGGATGGGATGGGTCCCCCAGGGAGTTGATCCATAGCAGTGCTGGGAACTGAAGCTAACCTCAGGGTGGCAGTCTGACAGCTAGGCTGATTAATTATCAGATCATTTGTAGGAACAGATGTCTTGAATTCCATTGCAGATTTTGCTGTCCAGTTGTGAGAGCTCTGGATTCAAAAAAAAAATTTACTAGACTTTTTTTTTTTTAACAGTGTATTTTCCCCCACTGCCCAAACTGAGAGAAATGTATACAGTATTGTAACATTACAAAAGAAAAATAAACTGAAACCTTAGTCTTTGTTTCTAGCAACATAAAGAAAGGAACAGGTTAGCTAACTGTTTCAGGCCAAGACTTAAAAGAGCAGTTCTGTTTCTCAAGCTTTTACATCACAGCCTGCTGTGATGCAGAGCACCCTTCTGCTTTGAACCGGATTCTTTCAGGATGTCTGTCTGGACCCTCCTGAAAATGTTTAATTGTTTATGCAGTCTTAGCCATCATTTTAAAGTGAATACAATTTTACTTTTTTGGTCTGTATACTTATTTTCGGTTGGTCTCTAAATGAAGCAGGTCCTTCTCCTGGATCAATCTCCTAGTTTAGAAGAATTTCTGTTGTTTCCTTAAAACACAAAAGAGACTGCTTTGTTCTCCCTACTTCTTGCTTTCTGGTTAACCCTTAGGAAGTGCTTTGTAACAAAATTGGCCACTTCCACTTTCTTACTTTTTTATGCATGCTGTCACTTAAATTTTTCCTGGCAGATAGTATTCTAATCCAGCTGGGAGACCGGTATTTGAGTTGGCAGCTGGTCTTATGAGCACGGCTTTTTGTGTAATTGGATTTTCATGGAAAATCATTCTTGTAAATGTGCCATTATTCTGGGCAATGTAAGGACATGAGTCTGCAAGGAGCACAAGCCCCTCTGCCTGTTCTTATGCTTTGTAAAATCTAGGGATTATACCCCATTTTCATATCACTGCCATGGTGCAACCAAGTAGAGCTATATTTGTAGTGTTTTCTTTTGCATGAATCTAGGATACTCTGAGTCAGTGCAAATAGCTATTGGAATAGCTTCCATCTGTGTACACAAGAGACTTACTTCAAGTGCAACTGGGTGACTGTGGCTAAAACTGGAGCAAACTCTTAATGCAGACAGCGCCAGGAGATTCTTCCCATCTTTCAAAATAATTTTAAATTTTCCTCTTTTTGCAGTTGAAGAAAGGTAGATGTGTCCATGCCTTCCCAATATCTGCTTTCTAATCCTTGCATGAAAATGAATTGTCCTTGTGTTATAGTCTAAAGCAGAACAATGAGATTTGCAGTCTCTGCACAAAAGAACACAGTCGTAGCCCTCAGAGGAGATGGCTGGCTTCTCTCTCTTGCTTGGAAGGGCATTCAGAGGCATTGGAGGTGCTCTGCACTGAGTACTCCATTGTTAAATCAAGTGAAAGAAATTCCAAGACTCTCCCAGGGAGCTCTGTAGAATGGAAAGCTCATAGCATGGTCAAGAGATTGCTTTTCTGGAAACATTGTTAATATCTGCAGCAGCCTGTGAAGTATAGGGCTGGTCTTACTACACCAGCGCTTGGAAGACTGGGTCCTCAGGCCTGTTTAGATAAGGAAAATTTCTTGCAGTACAGCTTGCAACATTGAAGTGCCAATGGGCTGCACATACCATCAGGTTGCAGGTGGACATTGGTACTCCAGGTACAAGAACTGATCTGCTTATCTAGGGCTGATAAAATATACTGAGCAGCTCTGCCTAGCTTTTGATCTCCTTATAAGTTGTTTTGTCCAGAGAGCTCTGAGCAGTTACTTAATCAAAATTGTACTAAGAATGAAGTGGTCGTGTTATTACTTCTTGCTGCCTAGAGAACAGCAGCCTCTTCTGTGTCTGATAAAAGGGCTACTTAGAGATTCCTTAGTTGGAAGAATAAAGTTGACTCAGTGAATGATTAGATCTTACCTGGCTCATGAGCTTAAAATCTGTGAATTGAACAGCTATTTGGTATCTTCTCCAACCACAGGATTGCTGAGATCCTTTGTCCTGGGCTTCTTAGTCCCCCTCTTCTCTTTGCCAAGTCCTTGCTCTCCTGGATTCAGTTGAGCTAACTTACTGCACAAACTTATACACACAATCCCTCTCCCTGCATCCTGGCTTCCTACAGAGGAAAACCATTGAATGGACTCTCTCTATAATAAAACTGCCACTAGTGCCTTTAGATTTAGATTTCTCTTATGCTAACAGTTGTTTTACAAATATCTGTAAGCACTCCTTGAAGAATTTGCATTACTTTCAGTTGAGTACAAAAGCCTGTGTTATTTTTACTGTTTCTTCCCTTTGAGAAAATGTTGGTATGACAGACAGGTATTCTCCAGTTTTCCTCAAGAAGCTTACTTCTTGGAGCTTTTCCTACCATGTGCACATCTTTGTTTTGCTGTGGCATTTTTTAAGTGAACTGAGTGCTGCTGAAAGCAATTGATTTACAAACCAGGAGATTGGAGTTATCTTAAGGGTCAAGCCTCAAACCATCTGACTCTGTACAAGAGGTTATTTCATTTGGCCTCAGTGGAATTTTTGGAATAGTGCTTTGTATGAGAAGGGGCTGCCTGATCTCAGAGATTTAAGTGCGTTCTTTCGGTATGAAGCAGGTAGACTTCACATTTGGAGGAGGTTAGTAATGCAAAGGCTTGTAAGCTGGTTTCTTTTGACCACTAAATTATGCTTTCACCATAGCATAGCCTCAGGTTCTGTGGTTCACTTAGTCTATCATCTCTCCAGGGAAATAATTGATGTAAATTTTAGCAGGAAGAGCACTTGTACTAGGACTAAGGTTCACCATTTTCTTTTCAGTCTCCAAACCCTTAAGTTGAGGATCTGTTGATTTAAGAAAACAATTCTGGCATACAGACTGTTCCTCCACAAAGTCTGAGTTCAGTTTTGTCTTGCTCATTTACAGTGACAATACACTACTGTAAGGTCTCTGCAGCCCTAAGATGCTTATCAGCTGAAAAATCTGCTGCAAATAAAATAGCTTATTCTTTATATTCTCCTCATGCCTAGTGGGTGGGATAAAGACCTATTACCTTGCATTTTCTCCATTCTATTTACCCTCTTAACAAGAGGATGAAGTTGTTAGCCACTGTGTCTAACTTTTTCCATCTGAATTCCTGTCTTCAATGTTAAATAGCACTCTCTTTGCAAAGTCTTCCTCTGTTCAGGAAAGAATGTTGTTTCTTTTCTTCTGGTACAAATTGTCTTGCTCCTAGGAATTTGTTGCTCCTTGGCTTTGTCAAGACTGTTTGTTTATAATTTACTTTTCCATTGAGATTTTCAGGCTTTAAGTGGCATTTCCCCCTGCAGGCCAGGATTTCCTGGTGGGTTTAGAACACTTACCTTTGTTCCCTTCCCTGTGCTTCTTTCATAGTCCAATGCAGAAGTGTCTCTTTGAACCAAAGTTTCTAAAGCACTTCCTTTGAAAGTCTGGCCAATACTTGCCATTTTGCAGTCTGAGTGAGATTGAGGGAGTGGAGAGAGGGAGATAGCTTGTCCAAAGGCAGGGGCAGGGAAAGAGCCCATCTCTCCTTTGATTTTGTTTCCACTAGCCCATGCTGCTTCCATGATTTCAGGAGGATTGGTCTATGCACAAATGGTTTACAAATGATAAATGTTGCCCACCAAAGGGCAATAAAAGAAATATCCCCACAACCCAGGGGAACAAGTCTTAGTCCCTTTTGGAAACACTTTATTCATTTGTGTCTTGAGAAAATTTGCCCTTCATTTCATTCTTGCAATTCTACTCACTGCATGGCCATGACCAACTGCTGAGCTTCTGACTGGGGTCAAGACCATGTCTCTTTGGTAACGTGAGGTCAGGCTAGCACAGATGCTTCTGTGAGCTGCAGCTCCAAATTGACACTTTAAGCAAAATATTCCATTTTCCTTGCCAGCTGGAGCAAGCCCTTGTTTTCAGCTCATTTGGTATTCAGCAAACCATGGATTTTTCTAGGAATACCGGTAGATGCTGATTGCAAAGGGCTGCTTGATAGTAAGAGGGAGAGTGCTTGGGCAATAAAGAACATTCTCACTCTCCCACTCCTTGGAGGATGTTGCTCCCTGCTACAGCAGATACAATCCTTTCTAGTGCATGACCCACTGAAAAAGGGTAAGTTTTAACTGCTATTCCTGCAAGAACCAGGCAGGAATGCTTTTTTCAAATTGTGAGATGAAGGGATGAATATATAAGGGTGCTTTTTTGAATAATAGCTAGCTATATGAGGACTTGCTAATTCTTTTCACATGGGCCTCCAAGGTACTGCCTCCAAGGCAGTAAGTCACATTCAGCTGTGTGCGCTCCCCATCCCCTGTCTATGGCCCAGACTTGGACTGGCACCCTAGAAAGGAAGTATTGCCCTGAGCCATTGGAAACAATATGATAGGTCCTTCCTCTTTCTCTGTCCTCCCCACTCCCTGATGTAGACCTCCCAGAGCAGGACAGGGGAAGCTAATGAGAGCAGTTTGTTGCAATGCTGAGTGATATGTACTTATTCTGGGAATAAACAGGAAGTGCTTTGCTTTCATGAGGAATGAGATTCATTTTGGATAGTCAGACACTGTAGGTCTAGCACTAATGGTTGTTCTCCATGTAGCCCCTCTTAGCATGAGTATGGATATGTTGTAAGAGATTGCTCTGGAGTCTTCTGTGGGGCTGGAATGAAGCAGTGCCAGTGTGCTTGCTGGCCTGCTGCTGCACCAGAGCTAACTTTCCTCTTAAAAGTGCCAAATGTAGCAGAGAGATCCATTTGGAAATAGCACTGAAAGTAACATTTAATGATGTAACAACACTGAATAAAGGGGAGGAGGGAAATAATCCATGGAATCCAAGAATAATCCATGGAAATAAGAAAGTGGTTATTTTATGAGCTAAAACTTACCCTTAGGAATGCAGTCATGTACTGTGTATTATATTGCAACCATGCTTAAAAACTAAGCATCACAGCAAGTAAGGTTGAAAAGAAGAAAGAGACTGAGGTGATCTAACAAGGGAAATGTATTGTGTTGTGCAAACGATCCAATCCTTTATGCTCTACAGTCTTTAGTTAACCACTGTAGGTTTTATGAAACATTCATTCCCTTCTGACAGCTGTTTAGAGACTGCTTTTTCATGCGACATTTATTGTATGCAGAGATCTTAGGATATGCATCCCTGATTCTTTGCTTAGAAAAACCTAGCTCCCTACAAAGGAGACCCAAGGCCTGGTCACTGCTGCTAATGGCAGGAAGACAAACCAAAGTCAGTTCTGTCCCCTGCCTTCCTCCCCTATTCCTCATTACACCATATGGCTTCCCTCAAACTGTAATGTGTTCCATTGCATTTAGACACTGTGCGGAACTGAAGCCAGGAATGTTTTTCTCTCCAAATATAGTCAGACCGATGATTCTAGCCTGTAGTCCAAACCAAATATCCGGACTCAAGAACCTAAAGCCTCCAATATTCTTCAGAGTTCTGAAGTTGCAACACTTCTCTGCACTTGTATAAAAGCAGTCCTTTCAGGGGCTCAGACTGCCTGATAAAACACAGAAAATATTTTAAACTATTGGAAGAGCCAGAAATAAAACTTCAGAGTTTTGACTACTCTCTTGCCCTTGGCACTAGGCAACACAGGCTCCCAGAAAGGAGTCTTGGGAGTTATCTGAAGCATCTGAAAGGGGCTTAAATTCTGGCAAGTGCTATGAATCTGAGGCCAATGAGAGCTGCATCTGAGAGGCCTTTGAGCACAAGTATCTTTTGGGAAAGCCATGACATTCTTAACCCTGGGCAGGTGACAGGGATAAAATGTCAATGGGTATGCACTCTGGTCTTAATAATCCTTAAAATATCTACGGAATAGAGTTGTGCTTGAAATTTAACGAGCACACTATTAACAGACTAAGTAGATCACCTGAACTTTTTCTTCTTTACCAGCAGCTACACCTGAGGATTACTGCCAGAGCTTGGGCACCAAAGAATCCACATGTGCAATGGCTTTCTCAGAAGCATTGTCAGTCCACACATGATTAAGTTTATGCGTTTCTCTCAACTCCACAAGCTTCATCCGTAGATTTTGAATACCTCAGCCTAAGAGCTTTCCTTATCTGACTCTGCAGCAACAATGTGAAATTTGTCTTGGCCTTACTGCTGAGCTGGTTTCTGATGAAATATTTGGCTTAAATTTTAAAAGTTTCAAAAGCATTCTGCAGCCAATGGCTTAGTGAAGTTGCACACACATGCACTGAATTTTTATGTGGATGGGCACAGTGCACTGCCTGTGGATGGGGGAAAAAGGAACTACCTGCTTTCCAAGAACCCTGTTCTGTCGCTTCTGATCTATCAAGACATAACTCAAGCCTTTACCAAAGCTCTAGATCCTAATTTTTTGGGGGTGGGGGGGGAGCGGGATCTGAGCTGAGATGTATATTTCACAAAAACTTTTGCTTCCTTTACATTGAGATAAAGGAAACTCAGGTTCCTCAGGCTATGTGGTTGTGTGAGTTCTCAATTCATGTTTTAAATTCAGGTCCCTGTAGTCATCTTCAGAAACAGTAAGGCACTAGCTGGGTACTTTGGAAGACCTTTAGGTTCCTGCTCTGCAAGATTTCATGCCTGATCTCAAGCAAGTCTCTTATCCTACACAGTGCTATGCGTCTCAACCTGTAAGATGCAGGTAATAGCACTGCTATACCTTTGAGGATGATGTGAGGATAAATGCTCTGAGAGACTGTGAGATGCTCAGACACTCTGGTAAAGAGGAGAGGGTGTCCATATCAGTGCATAAGATAACAGTTAAAATCTTTTTTTAGACACTGATGACTTTTAGAAGCTTTGTGAAGGGCAGATGCACTTAGTGTTGTTATGCAGTTGCACAGCTGAAACTTAATGTTCTTCCAGCAGTGCATTTGCTGGCAGTTTTCTTTTATGCCAGTACTATTTTAGTGGAAAAGAGCTCTTGGCCAAAGTTTTCGATCCCCATTCCAAGGCAGGTTTTTATTTCAAGACTCCCCATCTTTCTGCGAATGCGTTCTTGTCTACAGACTGACAGCAACTTTTTCAAGTGACTTAAGACATTGCTAAGTGTAACAATGGATTGTTTGCTTGGTTCTCACTTTATACTGTCGTCTACAGCTTAAACCACAAATGGAGGTGGGTTTGCTAGTCTTCAGGCTCTGAACAAAGCAGTTGTTCAGAGTGCTTGTGCCTCATGTTTCATTCTGCCAACTGTGTTACTGGGGAAGGAGGCCTAACTGTCCATAGGAAGTTGCTGCTAACAGCTGAGATGAGCTACTATCTCAAACTACTGTAGCTGACTGGTTTGGTCTGTAGGAGTTAGAGCCCTGTCTCCTTACTTCCTGCTCTTCCTCTTCCTCCAAGTTTCAGTTTCCCCTTGTAATTCTACCCATAGTTTCCTTCCATGTTACCCCTTATTCCGTTTCCTCTGGTATCACTGAACAATTTCTGCTGCACTTTGTCCCGTCTCTGTAGGAAGCACAGTGTTTCTGCTGGGGGAGCTTGGTGAAAATTGAAAAAGAAGAATGTTTGTGAAATTATATACAGACTCTTTGGTCTTATTTATTTTGAGCTGTTTAAAAGCTCCAGGCAAGCTTCAGTCTGATATGCAGGAAACTTCCAAAGTGTCATAAACTTCATTATGAACTAGGGAAAAAAAAATTCAAGTGAGTCCATTTTTCATTATTTGAGGTGCAAGAAGTTTCTGATTTTTGAAGGCTTCAAGTATCAGTTAGGAATGTTTCATACTAACTGGTAACAGAGCTAACCCCTCTTTGTTATTTGCTTGTGAAATTAGGGGATTGCACAGAGTTCCCTTTTCTCTGTCTGGTCAGAGCTGTTTAGCTTAGGGCACCCCAGCTCAACAGCACTGGGATCCACAGAATCACAGAATGGTTGAGGTTGGAAGGGACCTCTGGAGATCATCTAGTCCAACCTCCACTGCTCAAGCAGGGTCACCTAGAGCATGTTGCACAGGATTGCGTCCAGGCGGCTTTTGAATATCTCCAGAGAAGGAGACTCTACAACCTCTCTGGGCAACCTGTTCCAGTGCTCTGTCACCCTCACAGTGAAAAAGTATTTCCTCATGTTCAGATGGAACTGTCTGTGTTTCAGTTTGTGCCTGTTGCCTCGCGTCCTGTCACTGGGCACCACTGAAAAGAGTCTGGCTTCATCCTCTTGACACCCTCCCTTCAGATACTTGTACACATTGATAAGATCTCCTCTCAGCCTTCTCTTCTCCAGGCTAAACAGGCCCAGCTCTCTCAGTCTTTCCTCATAAGAGAGATGCTCCAGTCCCCTAATCATCCAGCGCTCAGCAGCCAGACAGAAAAGTCCAGCCAGTTCTGAAGACCTCAGAATTTCTGTGCAAGATTTTTAAAAAGCCCTGAATGACTTCAAGTCCACAGCTGGAGATGCCTAATTGCTTAAGCTAAGCTGACCACTTTCCTTCTCCAAATCAATCTTTTTGGGGTGCTCAAGCTGAGGTACCCAAAATCAGCATGGTTCTCAAAATTCTTGTTTGTCTTTCTCAGGATGATAACCCTGTACTGGGTAGCCCCCAAGTACACATGGAATTTGCAGGAGTCGCTAGCCAAGTTTCATGGAGGAGGGAGCTGATTTTTACTTTTATCTGAGCTTGTAAATTCCCTGACTAGAATCTCCTGAACAGGGAAGCCCTGCCTGTTCTAGCACAGCATCTCATTTTTCATTCTGCTCCTGAAGACAGCCTCTGACAAATGACAGCTCTTCAAGCATTAAGCATCCCTACATGAAGCGTTCCAAGGGCATGATGCTGGCTTCTGGATTCCTTTTTTTGCCCCCTCCTCCAACTTTTTCATTACATAAAGCTGACAACTGCAGATTTGTCCTCTGTTGATATACAGCCAGTTAAAGAAAGGAGTCATGTCCATCCCAGCTTGTTTCACTTTGCTGTTTTTTTTCCGCCAGCCCAAATTTCAGCTCCAGTAATATGATACCACTTGGCAGAGGTTAAGAGAATCTTTGGCACATTGGAAGAGGCTTAATGTAAATTCTACTTTTTTTTTTTAAAGAAGCTTTTTGAAACTCTAGCGTTTCAGCACAACTTTGACAGTAACTGCAGGACTCCTCACAAATGCTCCAGATGCAACTGTGAGCAAAAGGATTATCAATGCGTTCTGTGAAGTGAATGTCTTAGCATCTCTCATCTCTCTCTAAAAAGCATTAAAGAACGATATGGATCCAATAGAACAATTTTCTGCAAACAGAARGAAGAGCTTCCTCTCAGCTGACAAGAAAAAAAACAATAGTTATAGATCTATTGTGGGATTTTTATGCATATTCCCTGTGGTGGCTTTGTTGGCTATTATAGGAGACCCAGCTGGAGCTGCAGCTCAGAAAAGTCAGGTAGGGGAAGGATATAATTCTTAGAGGCTTGGAAAGGGAGTGGGGTTATCAAGTGTGCGTGTGTGTGTATGCTTTTTAGAAGACTGGTGAACTTGGGGAGGAATCTAAACAATTTGAAAATAACCGTTAAGGCAACAAGATCTATTTGTGTCTTATCTGAGTCCCTTTTTGTAAATGAGCCTAAAGGAAATGAAGTGTCTAAGTAGAACCAGGTCATTAGAGATGAGTCTGTAGCTTGCAGACAACTAAATGGTGAAGGTACAAAAGCTTTGGACTGTTTTGCTTCAGAGTGTTAGCTATCCTCCTGAGTAACTCTGCTTTCCTAGACTAGTATGATGTGGCATGCAAATATTCTGGTTTCCTTAGCAGCTGAGCTTCCCTAGGAACTCCAGAGGCAGGGTTCTTGGTGCAAGATCCAAAATGAGAGTTAATGCTGGACCTACAGAAACTATTAGCTGATGTTATATCTATTTCAAGGTCCATCCATTAGCAAGATATGCTGGCACAAACTGGTATTCAGGGGGAACTAGAGCAAGACTCTGGGACTCCCAGAAGCTGATCTTAATTTTACTGCTATGTTAAACTGTAAAAAATAATCTTCTCTAAATCCTTGCAAACTCTCCTGTTGTTTGTGTTTATGATGATCGTGGCAATAGCATCCTTGGTCTACATCATGTGCTCAGGCCTCTTATTAAATTGGGTCTAAGTCATAGAGTTATGTTACTGTGTAGTTTGAGAGATGAACTGCATGACTAGGGGAGAGAGAGAGAGAGAGAGAGAGAGAGAGAGAGAAGAAAGAGCTACAGTCATTACAACTCAACAGTCATTACAACTCAATGGAGTAAATTAATGGAGGCCAAACAGACAGGCATGCTGACTGCACAGGGTGAATATTGTAAACAGGGATGATGACAGATATCTGCCTTTGTGCTACTTTGCATATATTGGTCTCTATTGCAATAATTAGAGTTGAAACAAATGTCCTTCTCCTAATACGTCCCAAACTTTGTGAATATTAAAGACCCTACCCACAGCCAAGTGGGCTTCCTCCTGGGAGTGGCTGACCTTTTCTCCAGTTCTTAAATATTCTCGCAGTCTTGGCTATTGGGTCTTTACCATCTAGACAGATTCTTTAATCCAAATTATACTGCATATTTTTTATCTAGATCATTCTCATTTCAGTCAGAACCTTAAATCTGAGCTCTAATGTATATGTGGTGCCCAACTGCTCTTCAACTCATTTTAAAACATGTTCTTAATTAAAAGCATCCTGTTGCACCAGTCATAGGCAGAACAAGGTCTACAGAAGAATGGAGACTGAGCAGGATGTTTGAGCAAGACAGCTCAGTCCTCTGACCTAGTGATTGGATCAGACACAGGTTTCAGTGATTTCTGTTGGGCCTGAGTCACCCTTACTTTGTTTTATATTTTGAGGATAAGCTCACTGGGGACACTTAATTTTCCCCTTTGCTTGTTCAGTACCTATGACATTAGGGTTTTAAGCTCAATGGCAACAAAAAAGACAATTGTTTTTCTCTGTAGGGACTACAGGAGTTTTCCTTGTAGAGGGAGAAGTCAGCAGGCTTTTTCTGTCTATCTCATTTTCCTTTCCTGATACCCAAGAGACTTTAAGAAGAGCTTCAGGATTTCACCCTGTACTGGTGTAATTTAATGGCCCAGTGGCAGAGGAGGCAGAATGGACAGAGTGCCCATTACTCAGCCTGTGCAGCTCATGGCTCTGTATGTTATCATAAACTGGAAATGACAGAGGTTGGGCTGTGAATTATAGAGGCCAGAAAGTAAATGTACTGCCTGTCCTGCCAGCTTTGTTAAGAAGCAGGAGCATCTATCATAAGGATAGACAGCTACCTAAAGGTGTTAATATCTTATGCCACCTTATCATAAGTTATCAGGTCTCCTGTGTCAGAGCCCATAGACTGACTGAGAATTCACAGTCCTAACAATCCTAGGCTATTCCTGACCAAGGCCAGAATGAATCTGTGATCAGCCCCAATACTGACAAGGGATCACAATGGAAACACAAAGGCAAAATATAGGCAGATAGGATTTGCCTAATTCTACCCTCCTCAGATGAACTGCAAAAAAAGGAAAATAACTTCTTATCCTGTATGTATGAACTAATCTTCTCCAGGCTCCTTTTACAACTACAAGAGATCATTTATACTTCACAGGCTAGCTGATCCTCCACCATGTCAGTGCTGGTCAAAAGGATGGGAAATTTTCCTTTTGTATCAAGAGAAAATGGCATTCTCAGAGTAGAATCAGAGGTAAAAGCCACTGGAGTTGAAGGGAGAGACACAAAAGTCAGTGTACTCGCATCACACGAGCCTTTGGGAAGAAGGGGCTAGGCCTTGAACGGTGAAGGCATCAAAAAGTATAGGTTCCTAAGCCAGATTCCTTAGTACACCGAAGTAAGGGGCAAACTTTAAAAGGGAAAGGTGACCCTGTGTGTACTTTCAAGAGCAAATCAGCATCTGAAGCCTCCCAGAAATATGATCAAACTGCCTGCCAAAAGCTTATAGATGTGGAGTGGCACACATCAGTTTTGCAGCTGAGAAGATAAAACAGTGGCTAACATTTCTCTGTCTCATAGGTGAAGCTGCATGGCCTTTGAATTCCTTACATTGAAAGGATCTAGTGATTTCAAAGTATTGGTCAAACCCATAGCTGAGCTGAAAGAAAGACTGAAAGGCTATCTTCCCAGAAAAGAAAGATACTGAGGTTAGAACAAGGTAGAAGCTCGTATGCCTCACGGACAAGAGCAAAAGAGAGTGGTTTCCTGTTAGGATAGAGTCTCTGTCTTTTATGAGCCATGACTAGCTGTGGTCATGGAGAGATGCTAGTGATTTAAGCAGTTGTTCCTTCTGGCTTTTAGTACTTTCTTGCCATTGACTCACTGTGAGAGCAGGGATATGCTGTTTTGCCTCTCAGAGCCTCAGCTCTTCTGTAAGTAAAATGAAGACAGCCCTCACCTTCTGTAGAATGGGCTGTGAGGCTTAACTCATTCTGGTGCAGTTTTAGTAAYATTGCCACTATACATATCACTTATTAAGTGTCTTGATGCCTCTGGAGCAAAGATGACCCAGGGACATTCAATGTCTTAGTTCTGACAAGGTGGGGCAGAGCAGATAGGCAAGAGCTTCCAGAGAACCACATTGGGTGCCAAGCTTTTATCTCCACTACTCAGGTCTAAAATGCTTTTGTAGTTTGATGTCATGGAATTTGATGTCTTTTACTGTACGACTGCTTTAAGTGCACTCCTGGGTTTCCAGGGCTCCAATTTACTTTGAAGGCATTTCAGATCCATAATCCAGCTTTATAAAGAGCTCTCAGCACAAAGGGATGCCTGTTTGCCTCATGTGTCCAGTATTTCATTTTTTTTCTGTGGTGAGGCTGGAGAGCAATAGCAAAGTGGAAAGGAAATGAGAACTTTCCAGGAAGAGCTGCAGCACTCACTGTGGCCAGAAGCCTGTTGAGGCCTCATTTCTCTGCTCCATCTGTGCTGCACTCCAAGAGGAGAGAGGAGTGACTGCACTGCCCTATTCTGGAATTTTGTGGCAGTTCAAGGGAGCCTACCGCACAGATCCTCTGTGATCCAGCATTGCGGAGTGCTGCTCCCTTCCTTTCCTTGCATGTCTGATCTAAGTAATGCTGCAAGAACTCCTTGCAGTTACCCCCTCTTTCCTTCCCTCTTGGTTTCGTTCAGTACCCTCAGAGCAGGCATGCTTTGTAAAATACTGACCAGCTGATGTCTCCTGGACACCCACAAGGGAGTACCAGTTGTGCTCCCCAGCCTTCGAATGTCCCATACCTGGTAGGGTGGTGTGGGTTTGGGKTTTTTTTTGTTTGTTTTTGTTTTAAAACAATGTTCAATCCTGCAGTCTCTCCCATCTCTTAACCTCCTGTTTTGTCTTTTAAGGAAGATGCTGCATCACCTGGTCTTTATGGAGTGAGTGCCTCTGCTTTGCACAGTCCAACTTTCCCACCTTGGCCTCCAGCACGGAGAAAACGATACACAATCACACCAGGGCGCTTGAAATGGGACCACTTCAACCTGACATACAAGTATGGACATGCCTTAGCCTAAGAGTTGACTCTAAGTGACTTTGGGGTCTGAGGTTTATCTGCTATGGATGTGGGTATGAGTCATATGGATATTGCTAGTCTGGTTGTCAGTGAGTGGCTAGCTGAGACTCTAAATGGACTCTCGGATGTTTTTCTGCAAATGCTACACCTATGACTTCAGCTGTGGGTCCTGTGCAGTAGCCTCACTGCATTAGAAGCTAGTAGCACATTGTATGCTGAGACTACTGATGGCAAAACTCTAGTTGCTCAGGGTTAGATTCAGGCTTCACACAGACAGGCTTCCCACAGCTGGGGGGTTCCATCAGAGGGTAGTGAATTGAATACCAGCTCTGTCATGCTGGTACTTTAAAAAGAGGTCCATATGAACCTAAATCATCATTAAGGGAAATTGCTGTTGAAAGGTTCCATGATTTCAGGGTGATAGAGCTCTGTTAGTCAGGAATGCTTTTAGGAATCTTTTTCTTTCTGTTGCTTTAAGGAAAGGATGCCAACTCTCAGATTACTAACAAACAGTGAAAAGCCCTTGGCAATTCTAGGATGAGTGAATCTGGATGAGCCTCACTAGGATGAGTTAACCCTAATATTTATAGATCTTTTTGCCCATGAAAGTGGCTGTCCAGAATGCTGATTTCCAACTGCCTATACCACTCCCCTCCCCCCCCACAAAAAATAGCAGCATTTCCACAGTACTATACAGTAGTGTATACGTAAATGTGCAATGCTAGTACTACTTTCCACAAGCAGGCTGTTCAGAGCCAAATTTGATGGAGTCCAATGGGATTTTCACATTGAACTGTTTCTCATTGCTGTCAGGCTCTACTGCTACAGCTGTCATAAGGCAGTGTCAAACCCTGTTGGTGCTTAGCCTTACAGCAGCACTCTTTCTAATGTCAACAATGCTGAACAGCCCCTGAAACTCTCCAGTGCAATGGGCTATGGTGGCAGCATCCTGGAAAGAGGCTTCATTGGAAAACTATTTAAATGCAGATTGCTGAATATTTTTCAGGAGAGCTAGGGTTAGTCCAGGCAGAACAAGGCCCAGGTACTCTCCCTGGAACCAGCTTCATTAGATGAGCACTGCCAGATGGAATCAGACTGTCCTGGTAAACCCCAGGCTGGCAGGAGTCTGGTAAATCTCAGGCTGTTAGGAGCCCTGGAGTTTGCCTGAAGAGAAGTCTGTTGTTCACCACCTGGCTGAGAGCACTACATGCCTTCCTGGGAACACAGGAGCCAAATCAGTGTTTGTTCAATTTGTTGCATGCTAACAAAGTTCCTTTTAATATGACCACATAACTCCATTCTTTCCTGACTTGAAAGTACAACAAACCCCAAACTGACCTCTCAAAGGAGCAGCAACCACTAACTGTTAAACAGCAGTAGCTTGAATGGCATGTCATATTGGATTTCTGGAAACACTTAAAAGTGTGCCTCTGGCAGCAGGAATGTGTTGCAGCTTCTACTTTGCAGTGGGGTGAGGATATCATTATGGAGCTGTGAGGGTCTTTCTCGCACTCCAACTCTGGGAAGCTGACCCAGACTGTGGCTGAAACGGATGGGAAAGTTTTCTTACACCAACAAACAGGAAAGGAAGGTATTTAGAGCTATGTGTGCAGTGGGTTAGCTTGAGGCAGTGGAGGGTGAGGGTAAGGTAGGAAAGGCGGGGGGGGGGGGGAATGGACAGCAGCAGTTGCTTCTGTCTGAGCACTCTGTTCTAATCCCTTTCTCCTCCACAGAAGCAGGAGGTGGAGAGTATCTCAAGATCACTAAACGCAGGCTGATGCTGCCTGCCCCCCATCTGGCCCTGCAGTTGCCTCTATTCTCTAGGTAGCAGTTCTACCATCAGTCACACAAATGTCTCACTGTAACTGTCACCTGTTTCATATGTGCACTGTGTTGTGGTTGTTGCCTTGTCCATTGGATGATACTTCAATGCTGACCAGTAAATCTACGCTTCCTGGTGGACCAGGGGTTAGTTCTTCCTGTAAGCCCAGATAAAGTATCAGTGGGTGGCATGAACCTGCCTCCTTCACACTGAGCAGAGAACATACCTCTCTTTACACTCATCCCAAGCAGGCTAAGCTTCCTAACAGTCTTAATTGTCCAGGTTTCTACTCATTAACAACCTGACTTAATATGAAACCTCCTGCTCCCTTTAGGATGTGTTGGGATGAAGGGAGAACATAAAGAGCATAGTTTTCTTTCTTTTTTTTTTWWAAAAAAAAAAAGAAATTTCAATGATCTAGCTGTATATCTCCATGATACAAACAGTGGTTCTGCCATCCTACACCAGTGGTTTTCTTACAGTGCAGCTGTATCTATGCCTGTGGCCTAACAAAAAAACCCTTAGTTTCTCTCCCAAGTGATGAGACTCTTCAAGGTGGTTTTTATTTGTTTTACTGTCAAACATTTGATACCTTTCAGAACCCTCTTTCAAAAGCTCTGCCGGAGAGTATTATAATTCAGTGTTTGCGCACTGAATTATATTACATATATTGCATGTATCCTGAGTGATGTGAAAAGGAATTACCTAGTCTACTGCTGGAGAAAAATGTTGTACAACAGACTGAGGAGAAGTTAGGAGAAAAGTGCTTTTCCAAGAGAACCATGTCTAAAATTATGTTCTTGAAGTAGGAGAAAAGCTGTAGTCCAGAACCATGGGATTGTAAAGAACATCAGTAATATTTTAGTCCTTGTGGGGATTTTAGTAAATATTCCTCATTATCTAATCCAAGCTACCTTTGTTTGGAACCTATTAGAGCGAAAGGAAAGACTTCACTGTCTGCTGCAGCCTTCAGCTAATGCTTGGGGAGGGAATAGTATCTTCCTAAAGTTGTTCTGTGTCCCTACAGAATCCTGTCCTTCCCAAGAAACCTCATAAATGCAAGTGACACACGCAAGGGACTAGCAGCTGCGTTCCGAATGTGGAGTGAAGTTTCACCGTTCAGCTTCAGAGAAGTGCCACGCCACATAGCTAGCGATTTGAAAATAGGTAAGAGCGCATGGGGTCCTGCACTTACAGGATGCTGTTCTGTATGCCAGTTCTACAAGGGACTGCGTTTCAGTGTATGAACCAGGAGTTCAGAGGCAGGAGATATTCTTCCTTTGCTGTGCAGGCTCAGCAGGGACTATTGGACAAGGATCTGGCCATCATCTGTCTTTAGTCAGGTACAGAAACTACTTTTAGTTTCTCTGAGGTTAATAGCAGACTGAATCTTGCATTTGAGAAACTTTAGATGTTTGTGAATTAATCCTCAAAACCTGCCACTGGGACAGGATTATCCCCATTCCACAGATGGGGAAACTGAATATTGAAAGGTGAAGTGACTTGCCCAAGGTCATACAGAGCTGGAGAAAGAGCAGGTGATAAGATGTGATAACTTGTTTTGGCTTTAGTCTGCCTTCTGTTGATCCCATTGAAACACCACTTTTTCTCTCTTCTCCCTTTCCTTCTGCCCCTGTACCACTATGCAGGCTTACTGGTTACTTCATGATTCTCTCAGGCCTAGAAAAACATTAGTGCTGAGGTGTTATCTGTTCAGTCTCAACCCCAGTTGTAAATTCTTCTTGTGAAGAAATAATTACTGTGAGAAATAATTACTTCCTGTGCAGCTTGCAGCAATATTGAGACAACCAGCAGATTTTCCATTGTTTCGCAACATGTTCTTCACGCTACTCTTGCATGACGCCTCTTACAAGCATGTGATATGCCTTCCCAGGGGCCTGTCTTGCTGCCACATGTGAACTCCAGGTGGCCTTATTCCAGTGGGCGTAGGGTGCATTGTGTTGCTACCCGCCCTAGCACAAGGATGGAAAACCTATGTCTCTAAAGATGTCTTTTCATCTATATTTAAAATGATAGTACATAATACATCTTAGGGTTATAGTCTCACTGCCCAAATCCTCTTAAAAAAAAAAAAAAGTTTCYATGTGATGTTGCAAAAAGAGCTCAGCATTCCTTTGTGACAAGTAGACTCATCTGTGTCTGTTAGAGACAGCTCTAAAGCCAGGGTCACCACAGGGCTGAGTCAAGTTTGCATCACTTAGCCCTCATTCGTGACAACTGCTTTGCATTTATTTTTCCTTTTGTATCGCTGTAGACTGGAAAACACATGGGACACCACAGAGAGAGATTTATTAGTAAACCACAAGTTTACAGATGTCTGTGTTCTGGATGGGCTTACCCTGCTAGGTACACTAAATTCACTTCCTTTTTCACAGGCTTCTACTCTATCAATCACACAGACTGTTTGGAATCTCTCATTCACCACTGCTTTGATGGAACAACAGGCGAACTTGCCCATGCCTTCTTTCCACCCAATGGGGAAATCCATTTTGATGACCATGAATACTGGATATTGGGGAATACCCGGTTCAGCTGGAAAAAAGGTAACATGTTTCGGGGAGCACATAATGCCTGTAGGATTTAGATTTTTTGTCCTTTTTCTGGCTTACCTAGTATTGGAAAGAGACAACAGAAACAGCTGCAATTTTACTGCAGTTTTAGAGTTTTGCTGGTCTTGCTATAATGTGACTGAACTGCTATTAGGGACTGTTTGGTGGCAGTTCCAGCTGTTTCTGAATAATTCAGTGGACTCCAGCCATGTACTTAATGATTAGGTCTGGCTTTGGCCCAAGCAGCTGTATCTCTGGGAAGGACCATGTTATGTTACTTTGACGTGCTGGCATGGCTGTTTATATTTTAGTTTTCCTGTGTCAGTAGTCCATTTCAGGTTTGTGGGTACCTAAAAAATGTCCGTGTTACTTACGGCTTGGGGATTGTTTTTTTTTTGTTGTTTTTTAAGCAATGTTAAAACTAACCTTAAATTAAAAGCAGATGGTCCCTGACTAACTAGCAAACTCAGTTCATATTATATGACCAACCTGTTTTTTTTTTTTTTAAAGTAGTATATTTTGCTTTCCACCAAATAGAGAAGTGGAGAGGTTCAGAATGGCCTTGAAGGACCTCTCCCATCCCTCTTGCTTCCCAAAGCAGAGCAACAAATAAGAACATGGGACAAAGGCCAGGGAAGGCTGATTTTTAAAGCAAGAATGTCAGTGTATATTAAGAAAAGAACTGGTCAGTTTATATTTTGTAAAATATTCAGCTTTGAAAAAATACCCATTTCCATCAAACTTCTAAATGGCTGCTAACTATCAATGGTAGTGTGTGTCAGTAATAAGGAAAATCAGACAGCTGTAGTTCATCAATGCAGTATGGTAACAAACTTATGCCAGCAAACCAGTGTTATCAGGGAGCAATATATTTCCCTAGCCTGTGTTATTTTGCAGGCAGCTGCTGAAACAAGCATGGACATTTGCAAAAGTTGATTCTTAAGTGAGGTTTTACTAAGACTGTGGCAAAAATCAGAGACCTGACTGCCAGTTCTGCCACTGACTCTCTCTCATGGTGCTTTAACTCCACTCTTTCACATGGAGATAATTATGCACAGATTTGCATATCATTCAGCTACCTTTGTGAAATAGCAGTAGCACTTCTGACTTCAGAAGGCCATTGTGAGGCTGTGATTATTAATCCTTGTAAAACATTGACTGCTTCTCTTCCCAAAAGCATAAAGAAGGATGGGAACAAAGTAAACTGCAATTAATTATTGTTCTTCCAAATCACGTCAGTGCAATTTAGCAAAAAAAAAATCTTTGACATGAGCCAAAAAAAGTCTACCCACTAGGGATTCCTGTTTAATGTACTGATAAATTAAGCCCATGTGCAAGCTATCCCCTTCAGATGCTTTCTTTCTATAAGCAGTTGAGTTTGATACAGGAATCGTGTGAGCTTTGCATAGCCTGTGATTATGCAAGGTATCGGGGTAGGTGTCACCAATAGCACTCCTTGTGAGTCATCCTTCCATTAAAATCCATCTCTGCTGGAAGCAGGCTTTAAGATGCTGCTGGGAACCTTCAGTTAAATCCTATAGGCTGTGGGGAATGCAGAGGTCAATTGGACGTGCTCTCAGAGCGGAATATTCCAGCTAGCAATCTCATTCCCAAACACCCATTTCCAGTTACAGGCCAGAGCTGTGGGGAAAAAAGTAGGAGAAAGTTGCCAGGRCATAAGTATTATGCAGTGCACTTGCACTTGTTTCACAGCAGTGTTCCTGCAGTCTGGCAGAGTTGCTGTGTGCACTGCTGTTTGAAATTAAAAGCACGTGTAAATAATTGGCTTGTCTGTTTGCCCCCAAGCAGCTACAGAGGAGATGAAACTGGGTCAACCTTTGATAAGACCATACCTCCCTAGTGCTAAAATATTTCCTCTGTTTTTTCACCAGGGTTAGCAAATGTACTTCACCATGCAATGTCAGCTGTTTTTCCATTTTTCTTCCAGGTGTTTGGCTTACAGATCTGGTACACGTAGCAGCTCATGAAATAGGACATGCCCTAGGACTTATGCACTCCCTGAACCCCGGTGCCCTCATGCACATCAATGCCACTTTGACTGGGAAAAAGACCATCTCTCAAGATGAAGTCTGGGGAATTCACAGACTTTATGGTAAGGAAGGCAGAGAATCGGGTTGTGCTTTGGGGTTCTCTGTATAAAGAATGTTTGACTAAAGCGTCAGGCAGATCCTGATGAGCTCTCATGGTATTAGTTCCTCATCTTGTGACAGCACTAAGCTGTAAACTCATAAGAGGTAGCAAGGAGGAATCTTATTCCTTTTAATGCAAAGTGAGGGTAAAAGCAGGTGTGGCAGCAGTCTGTTTCCAGCACTACTAGCTTCAAATGAGATGCACAGGAGGCCAATGTAAAAGGATAAGATACCATACACTAAATGGTTTATAGAATTCATGCTCCCACCTTGCCAGATTGCACTTATGAGAGACACTTAACTGACCCACTGAAACCTGAAGTTCTCAGACTGCTCTAAGCAGCTACAGCAGAGGCACAAGCACAGCAACCACCTCTGAGTGTGGACTCCTTAGGCCTCATTTTTGTACAATGGCTCTTCCAAGAATAAAAAGCTTATTTTAGACATGGAGGGCCCTGACTTGTTTGTATATATCTGCTAACTTCAGGTGCATGCAGGGAAGGGATGGGCTCACATGCAGAGGAAGAGAGAGCGCAAACAGCTGTAAATCATTCTCTGACTGGACTAGGATGTGTTAATACAAGGCAAAGCTCTCCACAGACCAAAACAGGGTGTGGCAAGAATCTCTCAAGCTCAGAAACAATTGCCTACCACTCCTGAAACACCATCTCTTGTAGGATTTAGAAAAGGCAACTTTGTTCCATCACTGGTGCAACTCCACGAAAGGACCTGAATATCTAGCCCACTGTTCATATGAAACTGGCACCCTGCTCTATTTATTGTACACCTGTCCCAACTCTGCCATTTACATTGAACAATCTGATGAGGGCAAGACATCAATTCATTTCTCAGTCTACCCCAATCCCCCTAACACCTTGTCTCTTTCTGTTTCAGGATGTAAAGACAGATTATTTATGTGCCCATCATGGGCACGAAAAGGCTTTTGTGAAAAACGCAGGAAGTTGATGAAAAAGCACTGTCCATCCACCTGTGACTTCTGCTATGGTATCCTACTTTTCTTCTGGGATTTTGGTGGGGTTTGCACAGAGGGAGGAGGTAATGTTAAGCAGTATTTGCTGTAGGAATAGACATGATCTTAATTCTGCACTAGAGATCAGAAGATGTGACTAGCCCCACCCAGCTCTGATGAGAAGCATAGCATACATCTGAGACAAGACTGAGCCTCAGAAATAAGACTCAGTTTTTATGTATAAATATTTGTGGACTAGAACATTAAACTGTCCCATTCTTCTCTAGTTTAACGAAACCAATGTTGAGGAATTTCTGAAAAAAAACAACTACTCCATGTGCCTCAGACCGCTTCCCTTTTGGACTGCTGAACTGAGGAAGTGAGATGCTGAAGTGTTAAATTTGGAGATAAGAGATGCAGTACAGTACCTGATGCAGTGATGGGATAGGAACAAAGCGAATGAAATCTCAGGCACAGCTGGACTTGAGCTGCTCTGGAGAGAAGGAAATAAGAAAAACATGTTAATCATCTCATCTAGGCCCTCATTTCTGTGAATCCAGATAAGGGGCTAATATGGGATCAAGGTCAAGCTACTGCAGATGTGGAATTAAGCTTCAGATAAATACCTACTGACCTTAAGAAGATGCACCATCTTAGTAGTATCTCTTGCCAGTAGAGAGGTATTTTTTAGTCCAGACTAATGTTAAAGGACAGTTAGTTAAAAACATTTGTATTCTCTGGGATTGTTCATATATTGAACTTCTACCCCTCCAAGTATATGAAACATGGGCAAGTTGCTTTTTATCCATCCTTGAGTTTATATGACACAAGTGTTATCTTTGCATATAAACAATGTCAAATGTTCAGCCAGAATTGCTGAGTAAAACACATTTTTTAATTAATCCTTTTAAGGTTCCTGGGGTGATTGATAATGTAATTCTGTGACAGCATTTGGGGATGACTAAGGCTTGATGATGAAATCTGCTAACTTTTGCCATTTTGTTCTCTCAACTCTGGTGGACAGAATTCCCATTTCCAGCAATCCCCTCTACTTTGCCCCCACCAAGGACAAAAACCAAGACTGTTTCTGAAGGCAGAAATGTCACCTTCCGCTGTGGACAGAAGATCATTCATAAAAAAGGCAAAGTTTAGTAAGTTCTCTGTCATTTATTCCAATCCTTTAGGACACTTAGCAGCTTACATACCAAAAAGAAGAAAGAATGAGGAAGCATGACAAAACAAAGTGTATGTAAGAACGCAGTTTACTTTCTGGAGCATGTGACTGTCCTTTATTTGGCACTCAGTAGGAAGAGGGGTGATGAAGAGCTTGCTAGCTGTGACATATGGGATGGAAGAAAGGAGTGTGCAAATATTGTTTATAACATTGCAAAGCATTTAGTCTGAAAACAGAGCTATCAGAAATGAACAAGCTGAACTGAAAAGGATAAAATCCAGTTCACACACAAAGCATACGGATAATTCTTACCATTTGGTCAAATTCCCTGGCCTGTATTCTGCAAAAGACTGCAGTCTTAAATTTACCCATTCAATTAATAATTTGTTAGCTCTTATTAATGTATGAGCATGTAATTTCTGGATGTGTCTAAAGTTGATAGATGTAAGTGCACAAGTCCATGGGTCAGTTTGGCCTGAGGGCCCAAATTCCCATTGACTTTCAGTAAGTTTCAAGCTCCAACTGTTAAACTTAAGAGTTTAACAAAATAAGCTAAGGTTTTCTGTACGCTTTAAGTAGATGATAGTGGTTATAACAGGGTACTATCCACTCTATGCTGCATTAGACTTGGCTCAAGCAAAATTTACTGGGACAGAGAAGGACCACTAACATATATTGCTTTATATTGGATGTTTCATAGTTTAATTTCTGTTATTTTTCTTACGACAGCTGGTATAAAGATAAGGAGCTTCTGGAATACTCATATCCAGGTTACTTGTCCTTAAATGATGATCACATGAGCATCATTGCAAATGCAATTAATGAAGGAACTTACACTTGTATAGTAAAGAAAAAAGAAAGAATCTTGACCACTTATTCCTGGAGGATCAGACTGAGGCACTAACCAGGGCCCTGGAATGAGAGCTTCAATTATTGCTAGTCCTGTTTCAAATTCAAAAATTTTCTTTATCATTTTATATTTAATCTGCAGCAGTGCAATCAAACTTTTAAATCAGCTGCTTCCATAGCTTGGGCAAAAGAGACTGGGACTTTATTTCTGGAAAAAAACCTTTTTCAAATTACTTTTAATGGTTAAGAATTTATCAAGCATGTCCTGTACAGACAGATAATTAAAAAATAATACTAATAAAAAAAAATTCAAGGGTCAGATTTTGCAGTTAAATGACCCAGGTCACTGCAGACCGCTGAAAAACAAGAACAAAACCCCTCACTGGATAAATGGATCAACAGATTGATGGCTCAACTATGTTGCAATGGAATCAGAGGTATTGTGGAAGAAAAATGACCAGTTAATACTCAGTAAGTGTTCTGCTGTCATTTTTTTTTAGATCCTGATGAGTATCATTAAAAGGGCTTTAAAAATGTGTGTATATATATATTACTCTTTCTTTTACTTGATGGAAGGAGGATGTAAGGCCACAATAAGTCTTTTCTAATTACTCCCTTCCATATTTCAACATGTTCAGTTACTTAAGTAACCACAGAACATCTTTTTTCCCCTGCTTTCCTGTCATATGCATTTATTACTTGTGTCATCTTAGCACAATATACTATTTACCTTCATCTGCAGCTCCTCATAACTTATCCTTTAGGTGTCTGATCAGTAAGCCTCTGGACTTCTTCTGTAGAGATGAGATCATTTCTATCACTATCCCCACCACCACCCCGAGATGAGGTAAATATGCCATGTCAGACAAGAAAATGGCAGTAGTATTAGTGGGCAAAATCAAGTGCACTTAAACGTCTGTATCAGTGGAGCACTCATTTGCACAGTCAGCATCCCCTGACAGTCATTTAATGAGAAGTACTCAAAAGAAAGGTAGAACGATTTATCCTTAAGTCCTTTTCAGTTTGCATAATGCCACTTCGCTGTAATGGAACTAAGCTACTTTAGCACTAGTTGAACATCTGCCTCAGAAACTAGCCTAGACAAGCCTTAGTATGTCATTGCAGAACCTGTAAACTCATTTGGATGGTGATAGATGCACCCCTGCTTTCAGACTATGTCTTCCATTGACTCAAGAGATAGAAAGGGCATCATCAGTGCAAGTGGAGGTTTTGGCCCAGATGATGTTTCATTCAGTCCAGTTTTTAAGTGACTCAAGAATTGAGCTTTCCACTGCCTCTCTTGGCCGTACCATAGTCAAACAGATCTTGCCATTAAGACATCTTTTCCCAATATTAAAGCAGCCTAAATTAGCCTTTGCTCAGTTTCATCCCTTTTTAGTTGTCCTCTTAACCTCTTGCAATGCGTTTCTCCCTACTTACAAACACCAACAAAACTGCTAAGCATCTCACAATGCAGTAAGAGACAGCAGTCTAGGACAGCAAAATTGCAAGGGAAAAGAGAGAAACTAACAACAACAGTGTTTTGCTGGTACAGTTGCAATGGTGGTAGTTTTACTGGCAGACATTTAGCACAAACTCTGCCCATCTTCATTTAACAGACCAGAGCTACACCACATCGATCTGAGCAGCTCCTCCCAAGGCAGCTCTATCTTTGGGATTTGGAGAAGAGAAACAAGAACAATCAGCTGATCATCATAGCTGTCAATAACTATCACAAGAGGATGTCAACACTTCAGCTGCAAGGAGGGTTAATCTCTGGGCAGAACCGAAGTCCTACATCTCATCTCACGTCTCACTACAGTTTAACAGTTTTTTAGACATCATTTCTGATAAACAAGTTTCATATTAATGTTGCAGTAACCTGGCCAATTATCTCTGTAGCTCTCTCCAACTGTCTGATGCTTCTGGCAGGCACTGTCCAAGCTGGCATTTGGGAAATAAGTGAATGCACAGGCAAAAGTGGAAGCAGAGGCAGGGGCAAAAGCAGGGTAAGCACTGTTTGCTAAGGACCTGCTTTGCCACAGACATCCTGTAAGATGTTAACCACCTTCAAAGACAGGCTGTTGACCTGAAGGCAGGTGGAAGAAACCAAGGAAAYGCTGCAGACTTGAGACACCAGGCCACTACCCAGCTCTGCCATTCTACCAGAATGCCATTCATACAAAGGGCATGGCACAGCACTCAGTATTCAGATCTGCTCTAAGGGCTGCAGTTTCAAGGCTATATGGTCACCCAACAGAATCTTCAAGAAACTCAGGAAACAAAAGGCTTGAATTCCTGTAAATCAGCCAACAAAAAAATTAAGCCTTCCCCCACCCCATGCACAGGAATACTGCATGTTATAGAATCATTAAATGTTACTATCACAGTTTCCATTTGTTGAAATGCAGATTTGCTGGTATGAAAAACACTTCACAGATTTGGAGATAGCCTCAAGTTAAGCAACAAAGCTCGCTTTATCTTGGATTATAATTTGATTTCATAAAAATAAAACCTGAAATAAATCAACAGCAAAATAAGTACCTAAACTGCAAAAATCCTGTGATGCCACCATACTCTCATGCAGTGGAATTTCCATTTTGGTCTAAAGGATATACTTCTGCAATTCTGCCACACTGCTGAAAGCAGTTGTTTAAACAGGCATGATTTCAAACTAATTAAATACTGTTCCTGATGAAACTGACTTTAACTTATGTTCTCCCCTCATTCGCCCTTGCATAACTTGCATATGATTAAAAACAAACAAACACCTCCCCTATCACTGTCAGAAGTCCAGATTTAAGTTAGTCCACCTTGGAAAGCATCTCTTCCAATTATATATGAAAGGCCTGCTTAAAAAAAGTTAAATACCGATAGTAATTGCTGGTAAAGTACAATTATCTTTTAAGTATTTTTATCCCCTTTCACTTCTCACATATTTATTTAGTATGATAAATAAGCTTAGGCTTCAACTTTACCGTCACATTTAACTAAGAGTACAGGGTAGTAAAAAATTTAAAAATGCATCTTTTGTATGGACAATTACAATCAGGATCATAAACTGCAAGCACTCTGTGCAAAAATAGACATTTGAGCCAAAATAAAAGCTGAGATGTGGCAACTAAACAATGCTGCTCTACTGAGGAAGAGCTGATATTCCCCTTCTATGAAAAAAACTGGAATTACACATAGCTCTTAGGACCATATCAAATTTCCCCTATAATGCAGCATTAGGGTTCGTTGTTTTTGCCTTTTTAAAACTAAAAACATCCAGCGTAGATAAAATAATCCTCTCTTTTTGTCAGGGAAACAGACCTTCCATGAGTGAGGCCCCCCCCCTCTGGCTGCAACAATGCCAAGGAAGTTAGTTAGGAAGGAAATAATGTCACAGAGTGCAAGATGCACAACAGAGCTTGAAACACAAAGTATACAGTCACATTTTTTAATCCTTTACAGTTTATCACAGGCCATGGCAAAATGGTTCTTCTGTGCTGCAGACTGTGGGATGTAGCAGAGAAACTGCTTTTCCATAGGTTATTGGTCTCTGCATGTAATCATCATGGAGGAATCTCACAAAAATCATGCATACTTCAGTAACAGACCAGTAATACAACCATTTCTCCTCCAGTATCAGGAAACCAGGCCTAAAAAGAAAATAGCTCTGTCTTCCTTCACAGCAACATTCTTATACTAAAATTATAATTTTAGTATATCTAAATTCCAGTTCCAAGGCCCTTATGTCCAGTAAAATCTCTTAAAATGCACTGAAGTCAGTGGAATATTTATCATTTAAGTTATGCCCTTTACTGGACTGGTGCCCAAGTCTGAATACATGTCTGACTACATGCAATATTTTGCAGTATTTTCCAAATCTTCCTGTCCCAGAAAAGAATGATAGCATTATAAATTAAGAGACCCAAAAGACTGTGACATTCCAACACAACTCCTCTTGTGAGAAGGAATTTGAATATGGCATTATATTATACAGTCAGTACAACTAATCTCTTTTTTTTTTTTAATGGAAAAATGGGATATTTAAAATAACTTCTTTAGGAAATAAAGTTTCAAGTCTCCATAATAAATCTTTTTTGATTTATAAAACAATATATTAGTTCTTTTGCACCAGTACCATTGTAAATACGTGTATGTGACAACTCAAACAGTGAAGTGGTCAGCCCACTAGTGCACTCAAAAAAGTCRTCAGCGACTATCAAGCCCAGCCTAGCCTCTGCAAGGCACAGGAGAGAAACCTCAGAAGTAACATGATTTCTTGCCCAAACAACTACCTTCAGCCAATAAAACTTACGAAAAAAAGTTGTTTTGCCTGAGCTGACAATACGCTATAATAGTTTAAGCAGCAGCTAAGGAAACAGAGAAAAAAAAATCTCTCAGAAGTTTCCACTCTAGAAGACTTAATGCCACCAACATCCAAGTTTTCTGCATGTGAAGAAATGAAATCCTTCACACTGTTAAACAATTAAAAATGTATTTTAATTCTACAAATTTACAAGCAAAAATACCCCTAAAAACAACACAAAAAAACTGTTCCAGGATTGTACTTCAAGTTTTCTTTTATCAAATTTTGTAATGATCCTTGGCTTTTCAGGTTAATTCCAGTCCTCTAAATGGAATGCAGCAGTTAGTTACACTCCGCATCCAGCAAGAGCCTTTGAATCTGTGATGACATTTGCTTTTTTTCTGTAAAAAGCATCTAGTCTCCCTGATGTGAAGTACAGAACTGGGGGCACTCAAAAATCCACTCACATGAACAGTTGTTTTTTTTTTTTGTGGGGGGGGRGGGGGGCAGGGGGGTTGTTTGTTTCTTCAGGGTGAGTTTAAAACTTGAGGCTGAAACCAGGTCCTGCAGCAGATGCTCCCTGATTTGTGGTGGTCAGATGAAAACCTGTGTCTTTCAGATCATCATCACCCTGTGAAAACCAAACACAATTCAATTATCAGCAAGTGTCCATGCATACGTATTCCTTTCTCCAACACAAAAAGTAAAGCCAAAAAAACCAAAGTATCCTCAGAAGAGAAACAAATGTTTGATTTAGTGGCATCATAGCTAACTTTGATGCAGTGTTATTCATGTTATTAAAACACCGCTTTTTTGTTGTCTTCTCTAAGGGATCTCAAAATCTGTTCCTAGTTTGTATACCTACTTTTGACCAAGAATGTTAATGATGAAAAAACATTGTGAACACACTGGGTAAACCAATGTATTCAGCATCTAATGAAACACACACTGTTYACCCTCCATTTCACTTTTTATATCCTCAAAAATCAAGGCTATACAAACTTTTAGGCTACTTCATCTGTAAGCTGGGCACAATAACTGTACTGCGCTATCTCATCTATKCTGAGTCATAGAATTGGTAATGAGAAGTTGATATGATTAAGGCACCTGAGACTGTAACATGCCATACTTAGAAGGACATCTTTTTCAGCCAGGTTTTTTTCAAACTGGGAATGCAAATGGAAAGAACGCCAGTCTTGCCTTTTACAGATTTTTCTCCAATACTGGAAAAAGCAGAAAGTTTCCATCCACAGGGCATATGCAACTTGCCAGGCTCAGGATTTTTTTTTCAAAAAAACCAAACCAAACCAAAACTTGCAGCTTTGAAAGCTTAGCTGGAAGTATAAAACTGCACTTGCAAAACAAAAATTGTTCTAAGACAAGGTATCACTCCTCTCTCAGATTGCGTATTGCAGTGATGATTCTGGGAATACAACAGTAGTTGGAGTGGCTGTTTGAGAAAGAACAGAGTGAAAGCTGGACTTCTATAGTTTCTTTTTTGCACAAGTAGGGGTGAGTCTAATGATTCCAAGCCCCATAAGACTAACAGAATCCAATCTACATCAACTTTTCCAAAAGCAGAACCTGGATATGGATGAGGACCACAGAAAAGTCTATGCCCAATTTTCTCAAGCTACTATACTTACCAATTGACTATATCCAAGGCCTCCCTCAGGTGGACGTGGGCTAGTGCCACGTTTCACCCTTTGTTGTTCACTTTTTGCTGGCCACGTGGGAAACATGGAAGGGTCAATAGGAAGGGGAGTCTCTCGGAAATACTCATGCTTCAAACCATCTTCAGCAGTGATTCTTCTGGCTGGGTAGTACGTCAAAAACCTGAGAAGAATTTAGGAAGGCAATGAAGTAGAGGAGAAGAGAGACACACAGGCAGAAAGAAGAAAAACCTTAGCCCAAAAGTATAAATTCTTCAGAAATGCAATTTAAAATTCTCTGATTTTTTAATAAAGAATTTTATTAATGAGTACTATTGGTGACAAATAAGCTATCTAACATAGCTACCTGATTTTAGAAGCAGGCTTCCTGCATGAACCTATAATTAGTGGAACTGCAGCATGAATACCAAAAGTAGATTTTACAGAGACCTGTTCTTTCAGGTTTAAATCATTAGACAAGAGCCTAGGGTTAGTCAGATATAGCTTGAAAAGAAGCTAAGATGGTTCAATTAAACACTTTTACACAACCGCTTTGTTTTTTAAGGAAGAGTGTATAGATACACCACATATAATACTGTAATATAATGTAATTTGACTATGCAGCTTGTGGTTGTCTATTTTAAAACTTTCACAATACAGAAACATGTTTTATTATATTGTTCATCCTCTTTAACAGTATATGGTCCTGATTATGTAAATACTTTTAACCAAAACTTGCACATGTAATTAGTTCCACTGACTTCAGTACACTTATTCGTGTGCTTCTGCAAGTTCAAGATCCACAAACATACAGTGTGTTATCATTCTTATCCAAAATAATGACATAATGCTGTCATAGCCAAAGCAATTAAGAAGTAGATGACACTTATCTGATACCCTTCTTTATTAAAAGAAATTGTGGTTGGACTTTCTGGAAGGTTATCTAACTTTCAAGAAATTATTCATGACTCATTCAAAAAGCAGAGCATCAGTTTGTTTGTTTGTTTGTTTTAAATTACATTGAATGGGTCAACAGGTACATCTTAAAAATTTGTAGTTAAGAATAAAGACACGTTTCTTAATAGGATTTGGAACTCAGACGAAACTTTTCCACTAGTTCATGGCATGAAACTTAAAGGGAATATTAGGGGAAGGAGGGGAAGATCTCTAAAGCCACTGTTGACCTCTTAGAAACAACTATGAAAAGGCATTGGGGCCCACCAGCAGAGGTAATTACAAAGACTGGCAGAACAGCAGATGTGATAGAACTCATGAACTCTGAAAACCTAGGAGAAATTAAGGTTGGTATTGTCCCAATTCTTTAATATGTTCTCTAGAATGTGCTGCTTTTTTTCCTTTTTTAATTCAGTCATACATAATTTCATTGTTTTAACAAGATTCATCAGCAGACTGCATGATGGCTGACTCATCATGTGAGTAAACATGACATGAGCAATCTAAAACTACTACTGAAACAGTATTCTATTCTTCTAGGATATCAGTGTGCAAGAATAATCTTGGACTGAGGTAACAGCAGGTGTTAAAGACTGCAGTACACTGAACAAAGGTGTTGGGAGAATGACAAGCGGCATTGCAAGGAAATGTCACAGACAAATCTGAAATCCATCAGCATGTTTTGGCAAGAGGTTAAATTCACTGAAATACCATGCTTCAGTCATTCTCCACAACTACCATAGCATGCGAACACATTTTCCCAGGGATCCCTTGGAAGATAGCACTTACTTGTTCATCAGATCAAACCCCTGATCAGAGAGGAGTGCTCCAAATCTCTTGCGTAGATTGTTATAGGGATACTCTGTGAATGTCATCTTCTTTACAGCTGGCAGCTCATTGTAACCAGGCCAGATTTTTTCACTTGGAGTACCCAGGTCCTATAAATTAAAATATCTTGACTGCAGCTTTCCTGCTTATTCATTATATAGCTATAGGAGTTGACAGCTATCCAGAGAAAACAGACAAAATACAAACCATGATCTTAATCCAATATATCTACTGTAAACAAGAATCAAAATATTAAGCCCTTTATTAAGGCTGAATCTCTGTGAAAGAGTGGCAAATATTTTTATTTTCTCACTACCCTCATGCACCTGCCTCTAAAAACAATCAGTTAAAATCCAAAGATGTTAAAAGCGTTACCTTAAAAACTTTGTTAATCTGGTCAATTTCTGACTTCCCTGGAAACAGAGGTTTCTGAGTTAACAGCTCTCCAAATATACACCCTACTGACCACATGTCTATTGCCGTTGAATATTCCTGAAAAGAGGAAATATATTATACATCATAAAATTAATAAGATGCTTTCATTGAGTAGCTTTAAGAGTCTACCACCCTCCATCTCTAAATTTAATAAGAAGAGTCAAGCATACTTGTACTTTTTTCATAAATTATAAAATAAAGTTAGTCTAAAAAATCATTCCTCTAGCTCTCAGAGGAGCAAGGAGAAACATACCTTGGCACCAAGCAACAACTCTGGAGCCCTGTACCAAAGTGTCACAACTACAGGTGTGTAAGGCTTCAGTGGAGATCCATATTCTCGGGCTAGTCCAAAATCCCCAACCTGAATGAAAATTAGTTATCAGCAATATTTCCAATATTGACCATACCATTTACTAACAGTGCCAATGCGTACTGGCCACATTGGCTACTGTGGGGCCTCCAACCTTCAAAAATAGCCGCAAAGAATATACTATCTTTCAGGGACCTTCCTTGTTTTTTTTCACCCAAGGGGGAGGGGTTATTTTCTTCCCAAGCCAAGTAAGAGTTCTTGTTATGATCACCTTGACAGATTTTCTCTGTGTACTAGAAGGCTTATACAGCAGGAGGAAGAAACAAAACCAAACAACAACAGAAGATGTTGACTTCAACCTCGCAAGTTGAAAGAAGGCTTCACAACAGTAAAGGCTATAATAATGACAGTATACAGCTGGCATCTAAAATTTAGAACCAAAGAACTGGAATGTTATATCCTGATCCTATTCATATTGTTCTTCTAGGTTTTCATAAGAAGACAGTGAAAGGATATACATATATATATGTATATATATATATATATTTTTAAAGGTATGCAACTTTTCTTAAAAGACTCCTTCTTTGTAAAGAGAATGTCCAACTCCACCAATAACTGTGCACTTCAGCACTACTACAGTGATTTATATTATTTATTTATTAAGCCTCACAATCTCTTGAGCAACCCTAGTTCAAACATTCAGGGACTGAGACAGAAAGAGGTAAATGACACCATCACAGATTCAATATGCTGTTATCACCAGGAAGAGAACACTGATCATATAGTCGTGCTATAAACAATTCAGTCTTCACTAGACCATGCTTATTAATTAGTCCCGACCTAGCATAAATCTTACAGTTGTGGCAAGGCAGTCTCTTTATCTAAAAGTAAAGTTTTACTGATTTGCAACCGTATGTTTCACATGACACACCTCACACCTCTCAAAGACTAATGCAAAACATTCTATCCAATTCTTGAGATAGCTATAATGCAATGTAATACTGCAATAGAAGCTTTTTAAGAAGCATGGCATATTTCACTTAATCCTTACTTTTAAAATGCCTGAATGACTAAGCAACAGGTTGGAAGTTTTCAAGTCTCGGTGAAGTATCCAGTTGTCGTGAAGATGCTTGACTCCTCGCAATAACTGAATCATCAAGGTTTTCACTTCACCTGAAGTGATAAAAATAAGCCAAATATATTTAAAAGAAGAAATCTCCCTTTATTTTTTTTGTTTAGGGAGGAAAGGGGGGGAAAAAAGGGAAACTTAACAGCATAGCACAGACTACCATAAAAATGTGTTGCAGGACAAGCATGGTTAGACCCACATGGCTGCCAATAAAGCAGCATGAATTTGAATAGCTGGAATACAGCCAAGTAATGCTAGGAAATTAATGCTTCTCAGCAGCACAGATAGTGGCCAAAAATGGAACACAGTTGTCTCTTCCAGTCTAGCACAAGGGAAACTCCTCACATCTGATGCCCAATTTCACCCTAAACATGCAAGCTGGATTCATCAGCCAAACATCATTATGAGTAATAGCACTGGCAGCCTACTATCTTAACCTGTATCAGCGGAGTCAGATTAGACAGAGAAAAAGCAATAAAGACCCCATTTCACAGAACACTCAAAGGAAATTCCAAGGCATCATACAAGCTAGTTCTCTGATGTCAGTACAGCCCAAAGACGCCGAGGTCTTTGCAGGTCAGTTTTCCAGCTTGAGAATTATAGGAGACTGTGGCAAACAGTACCTGGTAAAAACGGTTGCTTCATTGTTTCCATCAGACTCTTGAGATCATGTTCTACATAGTTCATTACGATATAGATTTTATCCATATTACTACCTACAACAATTTCCTAAAACACAAAAAACAAATGATCAAGCAAGCACACACTATTTAAAAAGCATGCAAAAATGAATTTTAGAAATGTACTGGAAATAGGATAAATGGTACCTGCCATTGGTAAAATTCATAGGAAACTTAAGACTAGATGCCCAAGACAACAGTTCATTTTTGTAAATGATCAGATTTTGTAGAGACAAGCACCATCTGTTTAGTTTTACAGGTAGCACACAACTGCTTAGAAACAAGCTCTGCTAGGAATGCTAACATTTTTGTAAGGTATTTTAAAAGCCAAGAGACAACATTTCAAGACAAAAAAAAAGCTTTTCAAATAAAAGGTTGGTGGCCTTACTCTGACAGTGACAATATTTGGATGTTGTGCTTTCAGAATAGTATTTATTTCTCTAAGAGAAGTAATGGGAAAGCCTTCCTTCTCCTTTTCCATTTTCAGTCGCTTCAGAGCCACAATTTCATCTGCAAGGAAAACAGAATTATTAACTGCTGACTCCACATAGCTAATAAAATACATGTGAAGAGGTCTCCCCAATATTCTGTCACTATTTATTTGAATGGAAGCCATTCCTCAGACATGATATCTAACTAAGAGATAGAGTTAATCTGACATTACCAGGGTACAAAAACCAAAAACAATAACAGCCAAGTTTAAGGAAAAAGAATAAAATTCAAAACAGTGATTCAAAACTGAGAGGAAAAATGCTGATTATGGATTTTAGTGTATTCTAAGATAACTCACCTGGAAAGAAAAAATGTATTCAGCTCTGAAGTCCTCACCATAATTTGGAAGATCAGATGTCAGACAGAAATGCCTCAAATGCAATTTACCTCTATTTAAAGACCCGACTCAAAATCATAGCACTACTCAAAATATTACTAACGTGAATTATTTAACTACAATATCATACATTTTGTATGATATTGTAAAGAATAATGGTTACACCAGTCTCAGAGCAGGCCTCACGACAAATAAGGAAAAGAAAAAGTAGCCCACAAACACTGTCCGATAAGCAAGTGAACTCAGAGAAACCACTGTCAGCTGTATATGTCCACACCTCAAAGATGATGAAATGGTGGCACTATTCTGAAATAAATGGAAAAAGCAAGGTACCCAGAGTTTAAACTTGTCACCAAAATCATAGCTAGTCAGTGGGAAACCGAGAATAACCATAACTTGTGTCTAGACCAGCTTTGAAACATACTTCCTCTCAAAAGCTCTCTTCACCATCTGTCAACTCTTTAAAATTGCACATATTTAATTTATACTGCTACAATTCCCTCTGAAAATGGCCAGCTTGCAGGAAAGTAACATAATGCTAGTGATTGCTGTACATTATCATTTTCCAGGAAAAAATAATGCCACAGTAGTATCACAATTTTTGTTAAAACCTCAAACTAAATATTTCTTTCAGTTGAGAAATGACCATAGAAGGGGCACACACAAGTGACTTGATGTTTGGCTCTTGCATCATTCATAGGAAATGCAGTAATTTCAGCAACACATTTGCTATTAAAAGTCAGATAAACAAGCAAATGGATTTTATGAGTTTTAAAAGTAGAGATCCACCTGTATCTGCAAGAAGTGTTTTTGAAGAGGTAGCTTTAAAAAAAAAGGTGAAATTTCTTTATACAACAAAATACTGTGCTGTACACTCACAGCACACAAACCACTGCTTTTATGAATTCTCTAATCAATAGCTGTACTTACAGTGACACCTAGTGACCTGCTTATATCAAATCAACCGACCAATCAACTATCTAGCAAATCATGAGCAAGAAACAGTTGCCTGCTGAGCCAAAAAATGAAATCATGTTAATAGTTCTACACAATTGTGGTCAATACCGAGCTTACTTCTGAACTTAACTAGCTGCAAGTGAAACCCTTATGTCAAAATCCACATCCATTAAAAGGGATAGCTTACTCATGGAAAAAAAGAAGGTATTTCAGACAGATTTCATTCCTCAGTGCAAGATACAGAACCATAGTTTGCTTACAACTGCAGCTCTAAATTTATATATAAGACACAAGCAGAAATTGGCCAAATGAATAATTCACTTATTACAACATACCTCTTCCTTAAGGCAGAAGATTGATTCAAGACAGAGTATCATTTTTGTGCTTAAAATGCAATCTGAGAGCCAAGAAACCCAAGCTATGTTTATCACTCTACCCCAGACTTCCTGTTGTACTCCTTGTACAATTATCAAGAAGTTTAATTAATTTGAATTCACAGAGATCAACGGGTGGTCCTGGAAGAAAACAGTCTACAAAAATGCAAAACATACTAGATTCAACTTGCATACAGTGCTTATGCTTACACCTCAACATAACTGCTGTAAACGCATTCAATATAGCAAAATAATTACCAGCTCCCTCTGCAGAGTTCAAAACTTCTTCATGATTCCAAGTCCACCTCATAGTTTCTAACTAGCCACCTTCAGTGAAAACTTTACACTTGGACATGATATCCAGCTTTGGACTCCCTGTGGCTCAAAATTTTTTTACAGTAATAAATACAATGTACACTATCCCCTACTGCACAAACACTTTTTTAAAAACCTTTTCCTCATCTTGTTCCCATCCTATAAAAACTAAAATTCTCTACCATATGTACACTGTAATATTGTTTTCACATTCACTAAGCACTCACTGTAGAGGGCTGATTCCACAGTTTAGAGAAGAGGCAAATAAGTACATTTTCCAAATTGCAGGTCCCAAAATTCCTCCCAAATGACAACAGCTTTCATGCTAACATGGATCTTGGCTGAAATGTTTCTTACATTAGATAACATTTAGGTCATAATGCTTAGTTAATACCACAAAATACTAACTGGAGACCACTTATACTAACCAGTCTTTTTGTCTTTTGCTCTGTAGACAACACCATATGTTCCCTCTTCAATCCTGTTCAAACACTGAAATTCCTCCACACTACGACATCCCTGAGAAAAAACACACAGATTGACATTTACTCTTCAAATGTCTGTAGAAAGGTTTTGCCTGTTTGTTTTAAGAGGACATAAGATAAAATTCAGCAACTTCCTAGGAATAGTTAGAATTTACCAAGAAAATTCTAAATATGGCTATGCCAAATGAAAAAGGTATCTTTGGGGTTTATTTTTACTTGGATGTCTAAAGAATTTCTGGACAGAGTCTGTGTTTCAGTAAACCTAAGTTACTTCATTAATTCCTCACTCATTTACTTCTGCAGAGAATAAAGTGAAATTTTGGTCTCAATGGCAAAGAAGCCAACTCAGCAGCTTAAGACTGATGCCTTCCATATAGTTCAATTAATACAAAAATGCTTACTCTTTGTATTTTCTAAATTTTGCTATTGGCTGCAAAAAGAATAATCACCTCCCATCCAAATTCTATTCATATTAACTGAACTCTTCTCTCATCAGTATCTATTTTTAGATAGCAATACCAAAATAACACAATATCAAATGTATTATATTCTTATCTACATCTAGAAGAATCATCTCATTTTCACTCCACGTATGTTTTTTCTGCTTGTGAAAAGAAGTTAGCAGTATTTCACACACAACTGTATATGTTGTGATGTAGACTCAGTGAAGGATATTCTACCCACAAACTCTCTTATGCCTAAGTGCTATCGCAAATACATGTTCATCAAGTTAACAAAGTAGCTAGGGAAAAATCCATCCACCTTCTGAAGCATCCTCTAAGTGATCCTCTACCTGAAGTGCAGGAAGATATTTAGGAAGCTCTTGTTTCAGTTCAATGGGGGAGGAAGCTGGTGAGTCAGGAATATAGTCTCCTTCTGTCATTGCATTGGAATGAGGGGTGCCCTCCCCAACTTCCTCCTCTTCTCCTTCACTTCCTGCTGAATCTCGGTCAAACCTTGACTCTGTAACTTTAAAAGTCAGAATCAGTCATGGAAAGAGGGAGCCATTTGTAATATTTAAATTCAGCTTTAGACAAATAACAGAAGTGAAACTTTGATCCATATAAATGACATAGTGGCAAGGTGCATAAATTATGCAAGTTAAGTTACTGTAACACTAAAGATCACTGAAAACTTAAGAAGCCTAATTTCTCCTTCTCGCAGAGATGAAGCTTTCAGGAACTCCAGTTTACAGTCATTCACCATTTCCAGGGTTAAATACTGCATGTTGTAAAAATATCTTTACAGAGAATGMAAGAGAAAACTGAGCCAGTATCTCTGACTGTAAAACTCTGATGAGAGGACAGGATAAGAGACCCAATATGAAAAAGAAGAAAACATTAGAGAAATCTGATCCTAGTCCAATGAACTAAACATGGAGCCTTGAAACAGATTTTGGGGAATTTCTCACTCTGACTTGAAACTGGGGCTTATTCCTCTCTCTGCTTCTCAGCTGAGAATAGCCAGAAAGTGCCAAATACTCTAGAATGATGGCAAAACTGCAAACACCAGATAGATTTAAAAAGCTAAAGTAACACTTCCTTAAAAATTCAATATTTGCATTGTACCAACTGGGATGTGGTTTCCATTCTCCCGTTCTTCCTCTTCGCTCATTTCTTCTTCACTCACCTCTTCTGCAAAACAGAATCAAGTACAACTGAATAAATTCAACACTTCTGTAGTTCCTTGTCATGCAGATCATTACCAAAGTGCTTTTCTCATTTGGGGGATTAATTTGCCAGGCAGACCATTATCTAGTTTAGTGAATCCATACTTCTGTTTCACTAGGAAAACAAATGCTTCCTCTAACTCAACAGAACTTCACCATTCAGCCTCCAAGAGGCAATACAATTCTTATCAGTATCTGGGAATTTAGGGTGGGAGAAATAAATTAATTGGGTCAGGAAACTTACACATATTAACTTATTACCTTTAATTGTTTTTTAAATAAAAATATCCAGCCCTCAGACCAGGCTGTTGTGCCTTCTTTTCTTTACTAATGACACAAAAACTAATGACTAATTACTTTAATGACAAAAACAGCTAAAGTAGATTTGAGAACTAATCCTTCTYTATTATTATGTTCAATTATTTGTAGTGACATTAAAAAAATCTGATATTTGCATTCAAAATGACAGACATTTTTATTTCACACCTCCCCCCACCCCAGATAATTGCGGAATTGTTCTGTACAGAATATTTCTTACTGTCCAACACAAAATTATTTAAACTGTTAGTCTTATACCATTTAGGAAGACAAAAACAGCTTTCAAGTTTTCTAATCTTGCTTCTTAGATGAATAATTTGTATTACCTCTATGTAAAAGGATAGAATATGACTTGTACTTGTTTTTTTTTCCTTTTTAGTTATCTTGACCTGTGAGGTCTCAGCCTATCCTAGACTAAGAGAAAAGGAAAATGTTGAAGTAAAACAATACAGAACAAAAAACTAAGATATGCCATAACACACTATTTTAGGACCTTTATGTTACTCACCTGCCGACTGCTCAGACACTTCCTCAGAATTACTTCCCGTCTCCTCTTCCTCCTCCTCTTCCTCTCCCTCTTCCTCAGATCCTTCACTGCTAGACTCTTCTTCCTCTTCTTCCGAGCCTGATCCAGATTCTGTTGAGGAAGGAACAACCACATAACTAAGTAGATTCATTGTACAAACATCTTTCAAGGAAACATTATTATGTAGAATGCATTACATCTACTAGATTGCATTTATCACCTGATGAAGACTCTGCCGAGCTGGTTTTTCTCTCACTGTCACTGATGTCTTGCAAGTCTGAAAGGGGATCTCTCTCTTCTGGTTTCTCTTCTTTTACTGTGAGACCATAAAATCAAAAATAGGGTGGTGACTGAACAGCACCTCTACTCTAGTCTCTGAATACTCAAAGCCTTTCCTTTCTCTGACCATTAAGCTGAGGCTGAACATTCATCCAATACAGACCACTCAAAGAATTTCACATTCTCTTCAAGAGACAAACAGCTTTCTGAATTGCAGTGGTGCAGGATTAACTGGCAAAAATGTGGACTATTGATTTTTTTTCTTCAGTCCCTCTGAGTGAAATATAAAAAAATGCATAACATGATAACAAGCATCATTATAGCCTAGTCTCAGCAATATGCATACCTACATACAGTGCTTATTACCAGGAGTAATTCTACTGCAGTCCCTTTAGACCACCATGGAAATAGCATGTACAAATAACTACTGATTGATTAGATATTACATTCAAAGGACTTACTGGCTGTCTCCTCCTGGAATTTCAGCTGGTTACACTGTGCAGTCAGCTTCTTTGTACAAGAACATGCTCATTGAAAATAGTTTCACTGACTTTTAAGGCAACTTCAACCGTTACACACATTAACAAAACAGACACATAGCTTGACATTTTTATGTCAATTGTGCAAGTTCTCTGCTCACAGCTACAACCTTCCATGCATGAGAAAGACCATTTTCTGGCTTAGAAAACAGAATTCACCATCTAACCAGAATACTGCCTGAAGCATTTATTTTCTTATACACAAAGACAGTATTAGTGTTGTTTAAAGTGCACTAGTTCATGGAACAGTTCCCTCTCATCAACAAACCTAACTGGATCTAGTATAAACAATCCCTTTTAAATCTGCAATGGAATTAAGTTACAGAAGTAAGAAATCAGCTGCCTCTTTGATCAACTGATGTTCAAAACWTTTTTTTTTTTTTTTTGCTGCTCTTACTACCAAAAAAGAAAGATCCATTCAATTTGCCCCTTACACAATTACCTATGAAAGTAGTATTGCTTTAGAAAAGAGCATATATGTCATCCCTCACAAATCTTCCAGAGTTATGCCACCATGGCTAAAGTGAACAATACTTTAAATACAGCAAAAGAGATATATGTTTACAACTAAAAATGAAACACTCTACTCTTCCCCAAAACAGCTCCTTGTGGCCCCCCAGGCAAAGGCATTATCAAGTGCAAATACTACCTGGTTTCCTGCCATCTCCTTGCTCAAGCTTGTCTCTTTGTTGTCGTAATGGGCTGCGGCTCCAGGGTCTCATTTTTACTTTGTCTCCATATTCTTCCCTCACTGTTCTATGATGTGCAGAAACTAGTGAAAACAAAACCAAAATAAATCCTTACACCTCTCTGGTAATTACAATCCTCTTGTCTGTCACAGCTACCTGCTTTGTGTATTATTCCTTTTTCCTTAGAAAAGAAAGAGGAATGAGGTGGAGGGGGTGGAACCTAACTACACCTAAGAGAACAAAGGACTCTACAAGTTACTGCACAGAGTTCGTGCACTGCAGTCAGCAAAAACTGCTTACAGAAAGGTGCTGTCAGGAAACAGATGCAAGATGCCCTCTATACTATACAGTGAATATCCTGAACCTAAGGCATTAACAAAACATAGAAAAGTGGACAGACCAGGGGAGATGCATAAAAACAGCTAAGGGTTAGAAAGAGCTGACAGAAACATAAAGAGCAATAAAAATAACTAAAATCAAAAGCTAGATATATTGAGCAATACCAGTATGCATAAAAGAAGCTGTTTGGCATGACTAGAACTAGAAGGAATAGCAATAAATATGGCTTATTCTGCTACTCTTAAGCAATCTTTGTCACCAAGATTGCCACCTGATCACAGAGGCTATTTTTAGCTCTGAAAGCTAGGATGAACAGAGATCATTTAACTAAAAATGATCTGAACTTAGATTGCAAGTGATCTGAAACGTTATGTGAAGTGAGAATTCAGATGTAAAAGTTAATTTAAATTAATTTATATTGTGCTAAACAAGTAGTCCTATGAACACAAGAACTAATGGTTCCTGGGTTTCTCTACTTGTGTCTTGCAGTTGATTGACTTTGGTGTCTATGACATTAGCTCCAGCCAAAGCTTTTTCTGCAGCTGGGTTATCAGATCTCCCCAACTTGATTCCTACTACAGCCTTTTACATAGTTGGGAGCACTTAAACGGCAAGGGGGAGGGCAAGAGACTGTATATTTTCCCCAACACTTAAAATGCTTAATTTTGAGGCTTTAGTCTCTATCAAATTGGGCTGGACTCAGACAAAGAGTTCAGAAGGGATTGCRATCATGACAGATACACATACAAACAGACACACAACCTGAATTACATAACTCTTGTTTCTGTAGGAAACCAGACTAATGAAAAGAGGCAAAGAGAGACTTACTGCAAATTTACTAATGGCACTAATAGCTCCATATGCCGTGATATTCAAAAGATGATATAGCTAGAAAGCTTGACATTTTACTGCTCCATGTAGGATTTCAGATTTTTTTCCACATTAAAACAATTTTTTATTAATTTTGACACTGACCTAAGTAAAATATGCTTTCTTGCTTTCTAAACCTCTTTCCCAGCATTACATCATCAAATAGTAAGCCCAAACATTTATACTGAAATAGTTACCTTCCCTTCTGGCTTCCCTTTCCTTACGCCTTTCTTCAGCTCGTCTTTCTCGTTCTTTTTGCTCCCTTTGTTCTTTTTGTTGCTCTCTGATTTTTCTCTCTCGTTCTCGCTCAAGTTGCTCCAGACGATCTCTAGAAAAGAATTATTTTTTGTTACACTACAGTTCACTACAAATTCAGCTTCTGGAGTAAAGACAAACATTTTTTCTGTAACAAACTGCAAGGCTATTCAATTTCACTAGCAACAGCACCACTGATTGCTTGCCTGCCAAATACATAGGTAGCTTTTCATCTGATCCTTTAAAAATAGTGCTTCAGAGACAAAGATCATGAGCTATGAAACACATAAGCTTCTGCACCCTTATCAGGGTTTAAACAGAAATAAAGCAAGTCCAGTTAATAGATCCCATCATTCTATAGAAAACCGATTTGCCCATTTTTCTCTATAGCAAAACACTGGCAATGACTTCACTTAAAAATATTTGTTCTAATGAAGTCATTTACAAACGTAGTTAAAGTCAGGAACCCATTCTGTCGGACAACACATTCACAGGAACATGGTACAGGCATCGGACCTTACCAGCTTTTGCTCTGAACTTTTGTATCAATGCAGAACAACGAAGAGTTAGGGAGACATTTAGAGGAGGAAGAGGTTCATCTCTTTGTTGTTTTTTGTGTGGGGTTGAGGGGAGGGGGGCAGCGTAGGAGTGACGTAAAATACCTCTCCCTCCTGGAATGCTCCCTTGCCATTTCTCTCCGTTTCTGTCTTTCCCATTCACGTCGGGCTTTATCCTGCTCTTCTCTATGTCTCTTCCTACGCTCATGTTCCCGTTCTTTCTCTTTCACTCTGGCATGTTTCCCTAACCAAGACAAAAGTGAATTTTGGAGTGTTACTATTCAAGATATTCAGTGCTTCTATTTCCAGAAAGCAATACTAGAAGAGCTGAAACTTATGACAACCTATATCTATGTCCTCTGGCCTTTTCTTAATGGAAGAATCCTAAGCTGGAGATGTGTTACAAAATTAAAAGTTTATAAAACCTTGCATGAATGCTCATGTTGAAAACAGAGGAAGTTTGTTAGTAACAGGACTTTCCTGTACTGTTTTACATTGAAAGGATATTTATTCTTTTACAGTCAGGCACAGAGATCACAGCTCAACCCCTCACTCAGTGAAGCCAGGAAGAAGTTAAACAGACTTCAGAGAGTAAAACTGGACCCTTTGTCCCTGTCCCAAAGTAGTTTACATCATCTCAGACATATATATGTGTACTTCTTATAAGGGCATTCAACATAATCAAAGAAATAACGCAAGTTTAACTCCCTTTGTCTTATCCACCTGTCACATTTTCCCTAGTTCAGTTACTGTTATCTATCCTCTATACAGTGCCTGTCCAGCTCGGCCTTGGGAAGCTACTGTAAGTTTTAAAGAACTGTGATAATACCACCTTCTGCTGAATGACTACGATGTCTACGCTTCTCTTTCCTCTTCTCATCTTTTCTATGATGAGTTTTTTCTTTCCGTGACATTTGCTGTGGAGGTTTTATAGCCAAGGAATCATCTTCTTCTCCTCTAAAATACAATATAAATTAATAAACTCAGGGAGCTTACACGTAGTGTCTAGCAAAGTGTACATTATTTCCTTTTTTCTCCATTTTGAAAAGAATGTATTTTTTTCTATTTTATTAATTTATATTAACGTTCATTTCTTTAACACCCTGGAGCCAAGGCATTAAGAGTACATTACAGAAAGTCAGACAGGCGAGTAGTTATGCTGCTATTATATAAGCACTTATAATATACAAGCAAACTGAGGACAATTAAGTATCAAAGAACTCAGCAGGCCTACTTTAACTGCACTTTGAGGGAAGAATTGTATTTCTAGGTAGAGACCAAAACTTGACCACATTGTTAAACCACAATCGGTACTTTGAAAAGATATCCTGGCATTTTCTGCAAACAGGACACAAGATGGAACATCAGCATGCTAAAGGAGTTAACTCCTCCCCTTCAGATATTTTTTAACAATCTTCTCAGTACTTCTAAAATTTCACTTCACCAATTCTTTCTAAGGCAACAAACATTATTTTCATATTCTTGCCTGTCTTCCATAGAGTCTTCCCTCCTGTAAGGTGAATTTCTGATCGTTATTTCCATGCGGTGATCTCTCAGCTCCCCCTCTTCAAGGGAATCCCGCTTTGAATCCCGATCATCCGACTGTAATAGGAATGCAAGAAAGGGCAAAAACAAAACACAGTTAATTTGTATGTTGCAAAAAGAAAAAAGAAGACAACAGTATGCAAGTCTTCCATTTCTGGCTCAGAAGCCAACCTTGACCAGTCACACCAGCAAAATACACTGATTTATGAAGCACAGATTTCCATCTTAAGTTATAAGCAGCCAAATGTAGTTAGATTGCAATGATAGCTGAACTTCCATAAATTCAATCTAATTTGACAAAACTAACCCACAGCTATCAAGCAGGATCACAATAACTATTGTGTTTTTGTAAAAGATAATTATTTTGTTATATGTGTAAAAGACTTAGTTACCATAAGTAAAAGTTATTTAAGAGAATTTATTAAGTCATCCAGTTTGAAGACAGAAGCCCTATAAAACTTTATAACTTTATAAGGTAATTATTTGAACTGCAACTTACAGTTAATCATGTCAACTGCTTAACCTTTTCAACAACTATGAAACTAAGGAAAATATATAATGTAGCACTATTTAGATTTTAGCAAAGCATGGTATTTTGTTAAACTTTAATGAAGAGAATCAAGAGATTACTCATGAGACATACAAGAGCACACAGGAGCCCCACTAACAGGGCTAGAAACAGCATTGTTCTGATCAGAAAATGAGGGGATAGGCATTGAAGCTCTTCACTCACTCCTCGTTAGAACCGCTTGTTTATCAAAGGGTAGCTTACATTTTTCATGCGTTTTATCTCTGCCTTCTCTTCTTGCTCCTTCCTTCGTTTTTTTTCCTGAAGAATTTCATCTAAAGTTTTCACTTTCCAAGAATCCTTTTCATCACCCATTTGAGTTCAAAAAAGCTCTGAAAAAGAACATGATATTAATGAAACCTACACAAACTACACAGTCACTAAACACAGTTGCACCAATTTTACATGAATTTTTCATGTACAGATGAACACTTAAAATAACATCTTCAAGGAAAGTCAAGTTGTACTTGACTTACACTGAACAAAAAGAGTCTGACCTAAACCTAAAAGCACACATAGGCTTTCCCATTAAGTTAAGGGCCCACTTGAGCAAAATGAAGAAAACATCTATAAACAAGATCTCGCACTTTGCCACTTAGGAACATGCAGAAGTGGCACCAGCCTATCAAGTACAACTTTGGTACCAGAAGGATAATAACAACCTCTGCTCTCAGCGCTCACAATTACAGTCTCCTGCTCCGCCGCCAGCAGCGCCACTGCTTCATCTCACCAGACAGCATCTCTGGGTCCGGGGCTTGCCCTCAGACCTGGCAGCCGCACAGGCGACCAGCAGCGGGGGGGTGAGCTAGCCTTACGGCCTGGGCCCAGCGCGGCTCCCCATGGCGTTTTCACCACAGGGAGCGGCTGCGCCTAGGGCCCCTCCTCCGCCCGGGCTCGAGGCTCAGGCCCCCGACCCCCACACTCCCTTTCAGTCCCTCGCCTCGGCGGGTAGGACACCGATGTGACACGGACCGGCTCCTCCCGCCGCCGCGCTCAGCCGGGCAGCGAAAAGGCCCCGCGCAACGCTCACTCGCCACCGCCCCCCCTCGCGGGGCGGGAAGGGCCCACTCACCGCTACCACCGCCGCCGCCGTAGACTGGGACAAGGCAGCGCGAGACAAACACGCCACTTCCGCCCGCCGGGGTAGATTGATGACGTCCAGGGCACGTCAAGCAGCGCGGGCACGCACACACGCGCGGCGCGGAGCCGGGGCGCGGCGGGACTCCTCCTCCCCTCCCAGCCCCCACACTCGTGGCCCGGCAGGGCAGCATTGCTGAGAGAGGAGGCCCGCAGAAAAGGCGTTAACAAGAACAGGGCGACACTGCGGGAACTTTATTCTTTCCAAGATTAATCAAAACACAGGAGCAATTTTAAACATCCACAGGATTTAACAGAGATCCTGCATGTGCTACCAACGATGAATGGGCACAGCTACCTGGCTATAGCCAAGGCAGCTGCGCTACTTAGAAAGTATCCAGACCTCACATAAATAACCAACAGTAAATACACAAACTTTCACAAAACATGTACAAAATAATATGTACAGCTTATGTCAGTCACACACTCATATTTTGGTATCAAATACACAAAGGTTTGGCTTTGATAACGAAGCAACTAGAGCTACAACATCTTCAAGTTTCTCAGAACAAGAGCTCTTTAAAAGCAATCACTTATTTAAATGTCAGTACCCAGGTTATAAATGCACCTCATACTCCTCCACGGTTTTCTGGCACAGGCCTCTGCCTGCCTCAAAAGCAGCACTCCAGTCTTCCTTCATGAATAAATGCATGACTAGATTAGCCAAGACCGGGCGCCAAGAGTCTAAATTCGTGTCATTGTCACAGAACCAAACAGTTGTCTCTACAAGTAAATGCCTTTCAGGTATCCTCTTCCATGTCATTCACTGAGACTGATAGGAGAGGATATGACAGAGCTGAAGTCTCTGCTCATGAAGCTGACAATCAACTTAAGATGGCATTTCTTAAAGGTTGCTAGTTTGATTCTTAGGAAAGATTCCAGAAACTAATCACAGTAAATGCTTTTCTTCAGCAAGCATAAAGAGTGCTTGGTTTTCTCAAAGAACCATAAGAATTTCATGAGTTATGAACTCAATAATCAGCTGCAGTTCCAAGGGTGAAACATGTCTTATGCTACAAAATTTAGAAAGCAGACTTGTTGCAGCCTTTATTGCCTTAGTGAACATATTCAGTGATTAGGTTCCCAAGATTAAATGCGTAACCTTACATATTATGACCAATAACAGCGATAAGTGAGCACACAAACCGAGAAACTAATGTCTTTATTTGGCTATAAATGTAACAAGACTGAAACCTATTTCATAATTCTGAACACCAGCAACATTGCCCTACTGAATGCAAAACGCCTTTTTTGCTCAACATCCCCTTACAACCAGCCTCTTAAGAGACTAGAGCTAATCATCTGCTGAATGAGATCAACTTGAAAAGAGGTATCACGAGGAAGTGTGACACGTTTGACAAAAGAATATTTTTCACACACAGCAGGCTGCCTCACCAGCCAAACAAAACTGCTGTGCTGCAAAACAAACATTTTCTCAAATCATGATTCCAGTACAATCATCATCCTAATTCTCAGATTCTATTTAAAAAAAAAAAACAAGGCATACACTCTAGTTCTGAAGTATAGTGTCATTCTAGACAGTGCATGAGCTGGGTTTGGGAGCCCACAGACTGAGTGGGATTAAACAGATCTCCAATGGCCACACTGGAAAGTAACAAAAATCACTAAGTAATTGCCAAAATATCTATTTCCTACAATACATCGGTCTTACCACTGGGCAGGAAGATATAAATAACTGCCAGTCTCTGCCCATTCAACAATAAAAATACAGACAAATAGCGGCAGAAAAGGAGAAACTATCACAGCATGCATCTTTCTTTTGTTCTTTTTCTTTTTTTATATGTAATTATAGGGATGGGCATAAGGGATCAATTTTACTATTCATTTGAATAAAGCATGATACCAAAGAACATTTCAAAAAAGTCACTTTTATAACAGCAGCAGAACTAGTACATGATGAAGGAGAATTTACATGAATTCATTGTGAGAAGGGCCATTCTTAAAAATTTTATAGGAATATCAGTTAAGAATACATGCAGATAGAAGTAAACAAACTTACATGGTTAACATGGTTAAATTACTTCACCATGAAGAGAGGTTAAAATATAGTAAGTGCATGTTGCACTTATTGTGCATGCACAGTTGTTTCATTATGCATCTTTTTAAGTTGGAAAATTTGTCATTTTGGAGATTTTAACTGCTGCAAGTAACATTTTACATTTGCAAATCTATGTGTTTTCTTCAATAAGCATTTGTATCATTTCAGCACTGGGGAGGGAGT
>NW_020450949.1:3165791-3182413 GCF_003343035.1 Apteryx rowi | reverse complement strand
GGCCAAAATTTCCCCTGAAGTGGGCCTTTTTTTTTTTTTTTTTTTTTTTTTTTAAGTGAAACATCCTCTCTCCGGAAACTATACACTAAAATATTACATTCCTAATGTTGCTCTGTTTGTTAAACCTGCAGTAATCTGGCTTGCTACATAATTAACTATGTATTTATACACTGAAATCCACATGAAATTCCAGAAATAAAGCTGTATATCCATTTTGATGCAGTAGAATTATGCATAACAACCGAGAATGTCCTTCCGCTAATAAGCGGATACATTTTTGCTTTTGAAAATGTGAAGTTTTCCATGTTTTCCAAGAGGAAAACTATTCAGAGAACTGTTTTTGAAGTTTAAAACACCTCAAAGGTTTGCCTTTCAACCCAGGCAATGATCAGACTCCAAAAGCTTTCATGCGGGGCGGTCAACTCTTGTTGTTTTAATAGAAGATGTATACAGAATACACACAGTAAGGTAGCAAAAAAAGCAAACGCTACCTTTTGTGGAAAATTTTAAAGCAGCATATTAAGGAAGAGAAAGAGAGGCCTTTCTTACAAGTGGATAGTAAAAAAGGTTGGTTTGTTTAGCCTAATAAAAATAAAGGCCAAGACAACTGCATATAAAAGTACATAAGAGGAAAACATTGTGAAAAGAAAACAAAATCCTCCTGAACTGAATTATCCTGCTCATCCTCTCCACCGAAGAGCAGGTGGGGCTGAACCAGCCACTAAGAAACTCCAATATGTTAGAAACTACAAGCTGCAAAATCCTCCCAGCTGTATGGTTTCACAAAAGTCTTCCAGTTACAGGAAAGGCAAAGGTCTACTACCTTTTAAAATGAAGTGGATTACATGAAAACTGAGCTAGACAACCAGAAAGCCACTTATCCTCCTGTCTTCCCAAAAAAGTAGAAACGTAATGCAAAATAGACTTTGGTTTCTGCCAAATCTACAGAGATTATTAAATGCATAACTATCAAAAAAAAAAAGAAAAACAGAACTCTGCCTCATCGTCCACAGCATTTTGCAAGTCATATTAGTAATGACAAAACAAATCAAACATTAATACGTACAGTGATGAAAAAAGTTACATTTTTTCCCCATAAGAATCTTCAGGGTATATACCCCAGGCAACCAGTCATATATAGCACTGCAACCTGAAGTGAGCATAATACCACAGAAATAAAGAAATGCTAATTGAACAGAATCAGAAGAAAGTCTTCTTCAGAAAGCCTATCTTGGGAACACATTTTTTGCCTCCTCAGGGAAAGTCCACTAAAGCTAATGGAATCGSTCACGCTGGAAATGTAAGCAGGTGCTTAACTTTTGCAGGAGCTCCACTTGTAACTTCCTATTATAAAATATTTTTATTGTAAAGACCACTTTAACCATGCTTATAATGACAACCTATCATCTGTGAGAAGAGAGGCAATTATTACAATTAAGCTCATTTTAATTGTTAATTTAATTTTTCCCCCCAAAAAATCAATTTGAAGGTTTTTCCAGATGCTGTAGCACGTTTTGCAAAAAAAAAAAAAAAGTTCACATTCTCATACTTACAGAAAAATTTAGTATTTTTACAGAAAAAGCAAGAAATTGAACTTTTGATCTTTTATCTAGCAAGAAACAAAAGCTGACAGCCTACCACATTAAATTTAGAAATTATTAAAAGCAACAGAAATAAAGATGTAGCCTCAGTTTATGGTTAAAATTCACCTGTTAAGTCATCTCTCTTCCAGCTCTGTCACAGGTACCTCCAAGATACTTCACATAACTGGAAATGACAGAAACACTTTGCACATAGGCCAGGGACAGAGTTGTAACCCTGAGTTTCTAAAAGGCAGTATTTTTGTTGCACTCTTAGATATAAAAGATTGAATTATTTCCTCATAACAGAAATACATGACAAACTGCAAGATATTTAAATAATTAAAATGGTTTCTTATAGAAATATGGGTCCTGCCTCCTTTATCACCATAGATTTTCAGTGGTTTTTACCTGTGAGCAATTGAGAATATTTATTTAAACCCTCTGCTTTATACAGCATATGTATATATTTGCATTTCAATATTGTCAATGCTCAACTAAGCCGCAACATTTTCATGTAGAAAAAAAAAAAAATTGCTTTTCCTTGCTAGCTTTGTAGTCAGAAATAGCTGCTCATCATCATTTGGGGGCRTGGAATCATTTTCATAGTTTACTTGAACTAAGCGTAGACCAAAATAAGTCATTTGTTGGGAGAGGAGGGGGTTCTTCCTTCCAGCTCTATGATACAAACAAATGATATAAGATGCAATAGAGTCACAAACATCTAGGAATATCAGTTAAGCACCAGGTTCATTCCATACCAAGCAAGCAGAATACAGTGATGTTTTCATGTTATTTTGGTGGAGAAAGGAATCATTTTCCTACAAAAAATTGAAGACTTTTTCTAATATAGGCTTGTATATTATTTGCAGTCAAGAAAAGATTACAAAGTATGCATTTACCACATTATATGACACTAGGTCCTCTGTTCGGTATATCAGTTTCTCAGTAAATCAAGGCTTACTAGATTCTTCCCATTGTTTTCTCTGCTTCAAGTCCCAGTCTTGACTTGCTGTGAACTCAAAGGAACCAAATCATCCTCAGCTGTTGAAGAAACAACCACTTTCAGAAAGAGTTCCTTTGAGTTATGCTATTTTGGAAGAATAAATGGCCATATCAATCATATGGTTTCAAATCCTTAGAAATTAGCGGCTCAGTATCTTCAATCGTACTTTGTGCAGGTTGCGGGGCTGCAACAGCCAGGCTGTGTATCGTTTCTTGCTGATGCTGCTTTGCCTTGTTATATAGTAGAACTCCAATTGTCACTAGAACAGTCCCAATGGCTGAGAGGCTTGTGATTTTGTTACCAAACACAATAATACTTAGCCAGATTGATAGTGCATGCTTCACAGTACTAGCAACACTGGAAAGGAATATAAAAGTTAAGGCCCGATAAAGCTTTCTGATATCCCACACAACTTACTCTTCATGCTCTAATGTAGTGGGACCTTTTTTTGTTTTGCTTGTTTTTTAAACACTGAATCCGATTCCACTCTTCCTACTTAAGCTTATACCATAACCAAACTGCTTGTATATTGGCACTAGTACTTTACACTTATCTTAATTTTAGAGCCAATATGAGTAACTCACCTCTCCAAAGAGGTTTTTGTTCTGGTTATTTTTAAGCATGCAGTACAGTGTCAGCAATTTGTTTTTAGCTAATGCAGACACCCATAAATACCAACAGAACATCAGCAACATAACTATACATTTTTAAGTGCATTGTTACTATTCAGGTCATACAGTATTTATAACTTGAACCAAATTCTAACCCATACCAATAACATTATAACACATACTTAAGAAATTTTTTATTTACATAAATATGCATATATACTTTTACATCCTGGTGTTGTGTAGATAAAACTAGCAACTTCAAAATGAGAATGCGTGGAACAGCAAACTGTCAAAAGACTGCAGCAGTGACACACGAGAGTATAAGACAGGAGAAGCCTTGAAAGTTTACGACCAGGATGACCCTGCAGGCCACAAGGCTATTCTTACAAATGACCAGTTACTGAATCAGAATTGTGTAACAGCCTAACAAAGCTGCAGTATACATCTGACAGTATAGGTGGAGCTGTCTTTAAAGCATATGTAAAAATACAACAAATACAACCCATCGTGCTGGTGCCATGCTTCAGAAACAGGTATGCAGAACTGATGACTCATATTCTGCACTGCACTGCTATGTATGTAAGTATTGCCTTATTATCACTCAAGCAAAAGGATCCTTAGTGTTTGGTCTAAGGTTCTGCTGATTCTGTTCAGTCTAGTTAACCACCTTTAAGGAATAGCTGTTAAACCTGAAAGCAGCACTCCTGCTAGTAAACATGAGCACCTGTTCCATCAGCTCAACAGCCTGAGTCAAAAGCTGATCTCCTCATGCAATGAGGGAGAATGAAAAAAGTTTTAGTGGTATGTAGGATCTGACAAGTTTTCTTCTTGCATTTGGTGCGTTTGTGCATTTACACTATTTATTTGCACAACACCTTTATTACCTAGTTCCCAAGCAGGAATACTAAGAAAAAAATAGTGATCCTGACATGAAATTTTTACCTGAAAGTCACAGGGGAAATTTTTCCCATCAAGGCATAGGCAGTAACACTTTGCAGGTGGAACAAGACTCCATCTATTAAGAGAAGTACAATGACATCTTGACTGTAGCTGAAGCTCCTTCCACTTCTCCCAATTACCGGCACATCCTAAACACAAAAAAAAAGAGAGGATTTTAAGACTCTATTTTATAAATAAATCTATAATTGAATTTCCCCCCAAGTCTGAAAAACAAAGTCATTATTAACAGACATTTGTTTTTCATCAAAATTTCAGCAAAACAAAAACATGTAGGATGTTTATATCCTCAAAATATGATTTTCCCTCCAAACGAATACATTAGAAACMCAGGTCTTATCTGAATGAACTTTCCTGTGTGTTCTGCTTGTCTGTGACATATTTTCTCCTTTGAACACTGATATATGACAATACAAGGATTCATACTTATCCTCTGACACATTATGCTTACATCATCTCAATTTTCCTTTCAGAGAGTTAATACTCCCGCATACCATGTGAATATAAGCAAAAAGTCAACAAGTATTTAGCATTTGTTTTTTAAGTCTTTATCTGAAACTTTAAATGCACCAATTCAGACAAAATTATATATTTTTTCTCTAAAATCCTGAAATAAAATCACACTTTCTGGGTCACTTGTCAACTCATGTCTATACTAAACTATTTCTTTCAACATATTTTTTTCCCAATCTCTTGCAAACAGAAGATGAAATGCATTCCAGGGTGATTTTAAAGAACAGGAAGGATGAAAGGTAAACCTAAGGTTAACCATATGCTCACAAGTCAATAAGAAAACATACATCAGTGTTAGCAAATTCAAATTACCATAAAAAATATCCAAGCCGGAATAAGCATAACCACTGCAGCAGCACTGGTATAGAACTGAAGCTCTGGGGCTCTACAAAGGACAAACAAACAAACAAAAAAATTAGTAAAGCTTCCACTTTCTTAGACCTGAAGAAAGCTGCATCAAATTTAAGTAGAAGCCTCATTACTGTATTTACAGTCATCAAAAAGTAATACAGAAAAACCATCTACCAAGCCTTAGGGACAATAAATTCAACAATCTCTTGGAAAGACAGTATTTTGCTTTCCAAGTTGGTTGAGATAGATTGAAAATAAAAGGCAAATGTTTTCAAGAGCATGCTTGAGGTTTTCTGAATCTGCAGTTACTTCTGAAAAATTTATATATTTTTTTTTTAAATAGAATGTGTCCAAAAAAAAAGAGAACATATTTTACCACAATATTTTACTACTGATTCACATGTTTCATAGCTAAAATGTAGAGTGGGTACTGAAGGTTGCCTCTGTAAGACTAATAATGTTAAAGGAAGTTTTATGATTGCAGGATAAGGACACATTTCTGTGAAAAGATGACTCATTTTGGGTATGCTGAGAGAGTTTTAGATGATCATGAGACTCCTCCCTACCACAGTGGGATCTGAGAATACATGAGTTTTTCTTTCCTGATAAAATGATTTAGATTAAAAATGCAAAGAGCTTGAGGAAAAGAAAATATCCTAGTTCAATCTAATCACAGCTATTAGGTTTCCTTATACAGCCCAAGGTCCTTCTATTATCGACAGACTTGAGTTATTTTAAATACTTACGAAAATCTGTATTTATCTCCACTGAGCAGTTTTTTGGAAAAGACATTTTGCAAACTGAAAAAAACAAAAGAAAAAACACATTTGCCTGTAGATTTTAGATATAACAAACAAACCAAACCGTGAGAAAGACAGTTGTTTCTCTTAGAATACATYAGATAACATCTTCTGCACAATTTTTATTCACATAAACAAAGCTGAGTTTGAATTCTATTTTCTTCTAAATACTCCAGGGATTTAAACAAAGTATTTTAAAGGATGATTCATAGATAAACATATTCAGGGAAAAAATTCCAGTACACATCTCTGCTACTTTAGTGCACTTATCATTAAATAACTATTCTATAACATACTGTGGAAGTTTTACTTTCAAGGTAAAATGTGACTCTCTTTCGAAGCAACCGTATTTTGCGCTCATCTCTTTGGATTATTACACAAAAAGCACCAACCTGCTCTGTGTACTTGATGTAAATATTGTTATACTGCATGTGAAAAACGTCCATTCAATTTCTTCACGGCTTCTAAGTTTCAACTTTCAGAACCATCTAGCCTTTGCTCTGAAGTTGAAACAATTTAGATCCTTAAATTCTCAATTGTTTCTTTAGAAAACAGAAGCACAACACTCCTTTTTCTGGCTTTTGTTGTTCAACTACATATTCACAAACTGAAACAAGTATTGCACACTCTGTATGTAAAAATATAAGGCACTGCCAACAGCACGCAAAGAAATAAACTAGTGTATGAGCACTGCATTTTTTTAAATCAAAAATACTTCAATTTACTTAAAGTAAGAACAGCACACCTGATTTGCATATGTTGTATTAAAACAAAACATGAACACAGTCCTCTCTCATGCCTGAACCTGTATTATAATTAAGACTGCAAAGTGTACAATGTTAAAATAAATTATCATATCCAGAGCAAGAGGAGGGAGACCAAATACACACTCAGTAAGTCCACCTTATTTTGGAAGGAAACATCCAAAATAAATTTAGATCTAAACCCAGAACTTTTACAGAAAATGACAAACATCCATATGTAAAATCTGACACAGTCCACCACCATTCTGTAAATCATTGCCTGTCAAAACTATTTCACATGCAAGAAACTAAAATTCTCAAGTGTTCTTGCTAGCATACTAGTTTTGAGGTTGCTCACCATTTGCCATCCTGAAGATGTACAACGGAAGAATTTTGTAAATCATCTCTGAATTGCACTAAAAATATTACGAGTGATCCTAGTATTTCTAAATTAATTCTATCTTGAAGTTACATACAGAAAACACTTCCTTAAACACAAACAGATACAACTTTCATCCAAAAGTCTTCATAGCTTTCAGGTCAGTAAATGTTTCCAGGTTTCATAGCTTGAAGTTTTCCTCTCATGTTTTAACTCATTGATAGCATACCACATTAAAAAAACAAACAAAAAAAAACTCTCAATGACCTGAGCTCAGTTATATTTCTATCCCTAAAATATGCTCACCTGTTCTCTCTGAAGTCTAGAGTCACTAGCACTCTTCTACAGTACATTTTGTGTGTATTTTTTCCTGTAGCTGGCAAGTTTAGTGTATTTCTTAGTAACATTTTAACATAATAGGGTCTTTATCATTCAATTTCATCTGCAATTAGAACTGAGTTTTTCATTTTGCCCCACTTCATCTATCAACTGCAGGGGAAAGTTTGCATAATCTACTGATGTACTAGCTGTTTACAGGTGTGAGTAGCAGAGTCAAGAGTTCCAAATAAAGATTATACAACTACAGATGCTTTTGGACCAAAGTTGTACTATTCTGTATCTCACGAATCCTAACAGATAAGGTTTCTCACCCCAAGAGTAACTGTATCTTCAGTTAAAAATAATTTTTAAATACCAAAGCTTAAATGTAGTGTACAAAAACAACAACAGGCAATAGTTTTCTTCGATCTACTAACAAACAAAATTCCTCTATTCCACACATGCAACCTTCATTATGCCTTACCAGTCCATGATATTAGTAGATAAAGCCGCTGAGAAACCCAGAATGTTGAAACTGATTTCAGTAGCTGTACACAGAGCTAGCCCACCCATAACAGGGATGAGAGAAAGATTAACCAGCAGTCCTGCAAATGAAAAGAAAGTTTAAAATCTGTTTTTAATTATTGTACTTTCAATGCAACACATCAGATAATATAGTCAGAAGAAGTTTCAATTCCATCTTAACTTCTGTAGTTAAAAGAAAAAAAAAAACTTCTCTGAAAGGATTTTAAATTACAGAGGTTCTAAAGTGAGATCTCAAACAGTAACAATGTGCTCTGGAAGACAATATGGATACATACTGACTGATGAAAATATCTACTTTGGAGAAGGAAAATGGACTGATCCCTGTTTTCATTTCATCTTTGTCACCAAATGGCAGAAGGAAATAATATTCACCCTGCTCACTCTGTAATTGGACTAGTCTTCCTCTGGCGTATTTCAGCCTTCCGCCATTTGGGCTTTGCAGCAGAAAAGCTGTGAATGGCTTCTGTATTATTGCTATGACTTATAATTGGTTAGAAGCAAAATCTCTTCAAGCAAATAGCTTCAAGCATGCAATCACAAGAAAATTATATTGTGGATCTGAACTGTGGAAAGACAGCTTTTATTTTTCTGCCACAGAGTGAACCCAGTAAATAAATTCAGGATTTTTAAATTCAGAACAGCAAGCTATCCTCAGAAAAAGGAACACACAGAACTATTTAAAGCTGCAATGGTATTTCTTGACAGAAAAGAACTTCAAACCAAAATTGCCTTTACACACTTGCCTTGAAACAAATCCTTTTTCACTTGTATGTACTCTACCTATTGTGTTCAAACAGAGTAATTCTTCCAGTTGCATCAAATTACTTACCGCGTTCTGGCAGAATCTCCCTGCCAAGACCAAATAACCCACAGCACTGCACAAAGTGATCACATTTTAAGTGAAGTACTTACCAGTGTATTCCCCTAATATCATTCGAGACATAATAACAGTAAAAATAGGTGCAGAGCTTTTAACTGTTTCTGCAAACGAAACAGCCACATTTTTCAAGCTGACAAGCCCTAACACTACCGTCGCAAATCTGTAAAAGAGAAGAACACATGAAGTTAAGCAGAGAATAAAATAATGCTTAAACATCTACTTCTAGATATCCAGCCTAGAAAAGAACTACACTGTAATTTATCTAATAATATATAAAACTGAGCTACAGTAACTAAAAATATGGATGGGTGTAGCCAGCAATCAAGTTACCAAAACTTGGTAGCTTTACTGAACTGCAGTAACTGACCAGCTACGCACTTCCAGTCCACAGCACCTGCAAAGTATAATGCATCAGATCTATTCCCTTCTGCAGTGGCTTAAACATCCATACTTATTTAGCATGAATGAAGGCACACTTAAGCAATTATGTGCCGTTTGTAAGGATGTACAGTAGACCTCTAAAAATCCATAAAGCTTACTTTTTAAGCCACTCTGTAATCAAGCCTCAGTTGACAGTGTTTTAAGCTAAAATTTTCAGTAGGCTTAAATTAAAATCAGCTAATACAGTTCTACCGATAAACAGTAATTTGCTAAGGAAACTTTAACACTTGCAGCCATCCATCTGTACTGTAAGTTAGATACGGTGAACATTTATTCATACTTTAAACCATGAAATTAATCAGCAAGGCTGCACAGTTATTAAGATAAAGCTGTTCTGAATCAATATGAATGCCGTTATCCTATATCATTTTTGCAGTGTAGAGGAAAATCAAACCATATATTCTCTCCTAGATCACAGACTGATGCTATCCCAGCATACAGCAAATATTTACTTTTAAAAGGTAAATATTAACAGTCTGTAATCACCTTTGAGGCAAAATACTGGAAAAGGCAACAGAACAGAGCTACATCATAATATATGCTATTATACTAAACAAATGTCAGCCTCAAAAGATAACAGAAATAACAGCAAATGAAAAGACGATGTTAGAAAGTGGAGTATGTCTTAAAAGAAGCTAATTGTGACGGAATGCTAAACTAGCCCCAAAAGGAAGACAGCCATGAAAACGTAGGTTCTGTACAGAAGAACATAATGAAGCAACCAGACAAATCGCTAGGAAAAATTTAACTGTTTACCTCATTAATCCAACAAACAGCATTATCATAATGAAATTCGGTGGATACGAGATGCGTGTTTTGTGCTGGTACAAACAGCATGGAACAAACATTTTAATACAGCCAATGAAGGTGGTTGAAAGCATTTGAACAGCACCTAAAGAAAGATGGGGAAAACAAATCATAAGATGATGAAAACAGAAAGAATCAAGCAACATGAGAATCTGTAGTATTCTTAGTAGTTAAGAAATATGGCAACCGCTATCTAAATTTTACGAATTTGCGCAAAAGCCCTTTTACTTCTACATCTACCAGCAAGGCAGCAGAATAAAACATAAAGGTGGCATATACATATAAAACCTGGCACACAGATAAAATGCCCTTTTTGTTCCCCCTTTAAAAAAAAAAAAAAAAAAGCAAAATAAGCACACCAGGTAATAGTGGTCACATGAAGGCAACTTTTGCATTGCTACAAACAAGTTAAGATTAAGAACTCTGGAGACTATCAACAATTAACTTGAGACTTGATTTTCTTAAAAGCCTCACACTACCCTACAACACAGAAAACAGAAAATTTAATTACATTTTTCTTTCCAGCACTTAGTTTTCAAACACTATCTTACAGCTCCTCTATGAGCAAAGTTTCATCCTGTCTTTCAGAAACTAGAGGGACAAGGGGAGGAAGGGACAGTGTCAGAACCCCCTTTACAGGCCAAGGTTACAACTCACAAGTTCCCAGCTCCAAGATCCACCCCCAACATCACCTAGCAAGGTCTTTTTCACTTCGGGTGAACCATTTACTCCCACAACTTTACATAGGAGGATCTGGAATTGTCAAATATCTCACTGTAATTAAAGCATCAAAGAAAGGCAGGGTTACCTAGCATGCTGGGCTCTCCTTCCAGTAATGAAAGAATGTATTTGTTAAGAAAAAGAGTGCAAAAGCTGAAGAAAAACCACAAAGTGAGGTAGATGAGAGCATGAGAATTCCAGATGCCCAAGTCTGACTCAATGACTGTAGTCTCTGTGATAGTTATTTTCAGAACATTCTCCTCCGGTACACTATCACTCCTAGCAATTACAAATTTTTCACTCCTGTTAGCAAAGAAGGAGCCCAACTGAAATAATGCTTTTTCCTTTGGCTTTTCTTCAAGGAGGGGAGGATTAGATTCCTCCAGTGTCTGAGTACTTGCTACAGTTGACATGCTGACTTTAAGAAACTAGCATTTGTCCTTAATACAAAGCAATATTGACTAAGTATACAGTGCCGCTTCAAGAAAACAAAAATATGTAATTAATCTTTCATCTCCAATGGCCTGTAAAAGTGTATTTGGTCCTCCAAATAAGATCTTGCAAAAAACAAACTTCAGACGCTTCTTCATGTGGTCTATTCCACTTTTTCTGCCTGAGAATGAAAAAAAGAAGAAAAGGGAAAATAACATGTAGCTCTGAACATAATGACATTTTAAATCCCTAACACAGCAAAACCACCACATTTCACTATCAGTTTATTGAAGATGCAAAGACTTTTGTAGCTTGTCATTCAGACTGTTTTGCCCTGCTAATATGACCATGATACCAAGATGAAGGACTAAGAACTTACCTAAGAGATTTTTTATTCTAAGCATGCACATGCACACACACACACAAAGACATTTTGTTCTTAAGTTCTTTCTCTATCTAAAGTATGTCAACATAGCCTTTTCAATTATAATCAATTCTTCTTCAAGATTCTACAGTCATCTTTGTCTCAGTCTAAGGTCTCCTTATAACCGCTACAGAAAAATCTTTGTAACTCAGAAACCTGGGCTGAAGCATGTACCCTTAGTACTACTTACCCTCTTACCATCACCTTGAGTTAAAGTGAGCTATCAGTAATCAAGGACTATAACTTCCAGTAAACACTCATTTAATTTCTGTTGTCCTAGTAACTAGGTGAACTAGGTGAACAAAGTGGGAAAGAGTTTTCCATACAGACTTGTTCTCTATTCAATTACTTCTAAACAATGCAGTGTTGCTTATTTTGCTACTGTAGTAGTTATATCTTGTAATTCAGTATTAGTACTTGCAATAATTCATACTTTTTTTTTTTTTAATCTGACAGAAGGCAGCACTAGATCTTTTGCCACCAGAGGTTTCCCCTCTTACAAGTTACGTGAATTTGGTGAGTTACAGTAGAACAGTACAGAAAACAACAAAAACACACCCTGACCTTTATTCTTCTGAAGTCATGTAATGTTAGCATCGTAATGCTAACAGATTCAAAGTCCATACTATGAGAGAAAAGAATTGCACCTGAGCAGTTTATCTGCAACATTAAAACCTATAACTATATTTATTGCTTTCTATTTTGAAGTCTGTGTTTCAGGAGCAAAAGAAAACAGAATGAGACAGATGAGAAAGAAATGACAGACAGAACCTCTTTTGCTCTGCGACAAATGTGCACCAGGGGAAATTAAATTTGGAATATTGTTATCTATAATCACATTTGTTGGATGAACGAAATGGTGAACCTTTCACAGTTAAAAAGACATACTCGAGTTGGAAGTTAATCATGGACATCTAGGCAAAGTTGTCTGAAATGAGACCATAACACTACAGCATATTGAACAATGGCAGCACAGGAAATGATGAGTGGTAAGCAAAAATATAGGAGTTCTAACAGCAGCTAATGAACTTGCCCTGAATTTATGTTATTTTATCATGTTCGCTAAGGTGAATATGATACACTTTTCTTCATGCTTTTTTAATGTCCAGTGCAACATCCCCCAAAAATTCATGAAGACATACTGAAGAGTTAAATTTCACTGTCAGTTTCAGTATCCTAAACAGCAGCTACTCTACACTGAAAAGTTCCATTCCTCGTGTATTATATTTCTGTTATTACAGCCATGCACAGAAGGCCTTCATCCCTCTTCCCTTATCCTTTTCCACTACTGTTATCAGTAAATCACGCTCACAGCACACTGAGATACAATGCCTATTGACACATTCATGTTAATCCATATACTCAGGTTAACCCAGTTTAAGAGAAAACTAGTCAATTTAAAGGAGGGCATGCATTCTTTAGGAGAATTTGATAAGAAAAGTTGATCCTTGATTCCTCCTTTTTCAGGTCTTAAAAAAAAAATACTTCTATACATTCAAAACAATTACTGTTATCACAACTTTGGTAGTAATTATTCTGTTTACACTGCTCTATTAAAACCAAAAGCAATTAAGCACAACAAATTGCCCAGCCTCAGCAGCACTGCTATATCATATTTGGTATCACTGATTCCACACATGGCAGCAAGCAGAACAGCAACTAAAAATCTGGTGATCAAGAACGAAGAAAAACCCATGCCCCCAAATTACTGACCTGCTGTCTAAAATCAGCTGGAAGGTTTTAAATTGACTGAAAGAGTTCTTCATCTGGGACTAATTCAATCTTCTTCCCTTAAGACCAACCAGCAGTTGATGTTTACCAATAGATGAAAATGTGGCAGTGGATGGTAGACTGTTTCTGTTGGATTACACATGGACATTGAATCTTCCAGCTCACAAGAATAAACAGCATGCAGTGCATTTTACACTGTTCTTTGTATCTTCTCTAATCTTTACTACATTAGAAATAAAAAAATTGTAGTAAAGGTAAAAAAAAATACATATGGAGTACAAGCTTTGAGAGACTCATACAAATCCTGACTGTACAAGAAGTAGCTAATTACCAACCAATTTGACAACTCCCCATTTTCATATGCATGAAGACATCAAATTCATAAGACTACTGCATTCAAACTCCTTTTTCCTTTCTGCTCCTGGTAGCTCAAATTTTATTGGAAATACATTATCTTCAAGCTTAAAACAGGAACAGAGTATCAACCTTTTCTCAAAGAACTTATGGGTGAAGAAAATAAAAGATGACATTGTCTGAAAATGCTTTTAAGCATCTAGTTTTTATTTAAAAATAATTTTGTCCCTTCAGTTCTTAACAGAGTAGTCATACTGGGAAGAGAAAAACTGTACCGATTACTTCATTGGAAACTTGCATCAGATTCAAACTTACTTCTTGGTTTGATTACTGAATTACTGACATTATTTCCCACTGCATGCAAGTGGCCTTCATGGGAACAAACATCATCTTGCTGCCAGCCAGACTGCATAAATATATAGAAATGACAGCTATCTGTACAGTGCTTTTGTGGAAATGATGCCACAATTTAATGAACATTTCAAAACTAGCACCAGCTCATAATGCCTCTGAAATAAATAGTTTCTCCTTCATTCACTCCTGCAACAATAATTGTTTGTGTGGCCAGTCAGTAGACCAAACTGGGGAAACTGCCCCTGAAATTTAAGGCTGCAGGAAAAAGGTTACTCCTAATCCACATCAGGTCCCAAGTACAGTTTACCCCCTTCATTGTAACAGCAGTAGGATGTCACTGATTGTTTTCTGCAGGGCTCAGAAGAAAAGAAACACCAAGTTTTGCAAAAAATAAAATGCAGAAGAAACATAAGTTAAGAAGAGCATGCTCACTGCACTTTGCACTAGCTCTTCCATAGGAAATGTTTTCAAATTAAACTGTAACATTCTACACTAAAGTATAGTAGGTAAAAGAGGAAGAGAACAAACAAGAAATAGACAACATGTAGGGTATTACAACAACACAATTTTCTAAAACAATTTAAAAGCAAACAAATTCTCCTTCTCTGAAGGGGAGGTGTGTGTTGTGTCCCCCTCCCTCAAAACTCCAGAGATGTAAGGATGAGGGCAGCTTGTGGAAATCCAGTTGCAAGCACTGAACAATATTACAATGGGGCCCTGAAACATTCCAGACATGACCTTCACTGAGGTTTTCTGCAACAGACCTACAGATTAAGTAAGGGCAGCCAGGTGGGCTGTCTTCACCCAATTCTAACACCACATAGTAATCTTGTTTAAAAGTCAGCACAGAGTGAGAATGCTGAAGAGTCTATTCAGAGCCGACTTTGATAAAAATCAAAAGGCAAGAGATAAAAACAACCAGATTCAAAACCAACCTGGGTATCAAATTGTTTTGATGAGGTTATTATTTGATGATGTGTTTCCAAAATCTTCATAATAGTATTCACTTAAATTAACTTTTCATAAGAAACTGCAGTTTTAACCCTAATTTTTAAGGGAGTGCTGAAAATAGAAAAAGCCAACAACACAACTGTTTAATGTACTCAGAGATTTTTGCCTACAATCAAAATAACACAATTAAAGATAACAGATACAGCGACAAAAGACAAAGTCGTCACATGAAAGAGGAGATATAGTACCTGTTAAAAATTACATATACTTCATCAAGACACAATTTATAGTGAAAATAAAGCACATCATTTCCAGCACTGCTGATTCTGTGTTTACTCTGTTTTTGCACACAGTCCTTCATAAAGCATACTGAATATTTTTATTATTGAGATATATTCATTTGCAAGTGTTTGTCAGGTACTCCAAAAAATTTAATACAAAATTCTTCTGTCATGCAGCTGACCTCAAAACAGACACCCTTTGTTCAGAAGGTCTAATTATTTCTTATATAGCTTAGCAGATTCTGACAATCACCATTACATGTATGACATTGATAGTTCCTTACTGCATTCATTTGTCTAACATTAGAAATGCTCTAGACTTTGTAATGACCACCATATAACAGTGAAGGCAGAAAGTCCTTGCTACACCTATCTCTCATCCCTTGTATATACCTACAAGGACAGATATCTTATTTTGACAATATCCCCAAAGAACCCTACAGTCAGTCTTACATCCTGCACAGAAGAATAAAAGCTCAAAAATGTTGCAAATATTTCAGAAGTTAAGGCTAATCCAATGGTGAAAAAACAAACAAAAGCTTTGTGTGCATACCTCTTAACCTACTATCATGCAACACAGGCCATCCAAACATTGCTGCTAAAGTGACAAAGGCACAGAAATCACCATCCCAAGTAAGCAGAAAATCTGAACAGTGTTTCATTATATGAGGATGAGGGCACCTAAGATATTTAGGAACACAAATTGTAAATACAATCTCAAAGCTAGGAACATCYATGCAAAGAAGAAGATTCTAAATGCTAAAAGAAGATTTAAATAGATTAATACTTTCTTGTACATCAGTTACATTCCTAGTAACTCAGTCCTAAACTTCCCTCCTCAGGAATTCAGTATCAACTACCATGCAGGCACATTCCACGCATATTTCTGTGTGTCCCAAAGCATCTCAGAACTGATCTTACCATTTCAAACACACTAGAAGCAACAAGAGCACTGCGTATTTGGAGCTGCCTTCTCCATTCACGCTCACAGACCATCACAGAGCAGTGCTATACTATTTCAGTTTTGACCTGTTATCCCTGGTTTTCTGACCTAAGGATTTTCAGAGAAGAAAATTACAGTTGCAGCGAGTTAGAAAAGGAAATAACACGGACATCTCCCTCCTAGGGACGMGATCAAGCTGAGCTTGGCCAACACTTACGAGGTAAGTGCTCTTTAAAAAACAGCACTTTCACCTGTTTATAACAGGCTTTGAATCTTCCTCTGAATCAACAGCAGCAGAGTCTGACGACTAATTTTCTCTCTTGCAGGTGGAAACCCGACAGTCCAGTGCAAAAATCACATAAGATATCACAGAGAGCCTCCGGAGGCTTTTGAGCCCCTAACTGCGTGCTTTCAGAAACAAAGCACTCCCTGTCGCTGCCGGATTACCCCGGCCAAACCACGCCTCAGCTTTTCCAGGCGCGACCCTCGGCGCGGCGGCC